>NC_051154.1:374469776-374753612 GCF_013339745.2 Dermacentor silvarum | reverse complement strand
GAGGGGAAACATGTGTCAGCTCCCCGTCTCTGAATATATACACAAATGAAAGTGTGTTTTTAGATAAGTTTTAGATTCGCCATTTCCTTCATGCACATCTTCAGTGTTCTCATGCGTGCGCATTCATACAATCAGTGTTCCGCCTTTTTCGTCCCCCCTCTCCCCATGGCTATATATTCAACCACCTTTGACCACAATAAACAGTTGCAAGTAGCGCCTGTCCTGTCTTTGTTCCTTCCTAATGTGCTGTCACTGTTGGCGCTTCATCTTTTGAAAGTGGATCAGGGGTTCCTCGTAGGGATCCTCGAGCAGTTTGGTCGGCCTTCTCATTTCCCTTGTGCCCAGAGTGTGCCGGGCACTACATTATTGTGTGGTGCCATTCTAGGGTGGTGCCTAGCATGCTGTGGATTTTGTGTGGAATGGTGCCCGTTATATATGAATGGACCACTGCCTGGGAGTACGTCAGGACCAATGGAGATTGTTCTTCTGCATCTTGAAAGGCCAGTGCTATGGCTGCTGCCTCCTCCGTGCAAGCCAAAGGGGTCCGAATGGAGCCAGTTATCACTGTGGACTATTGTGAATTTGTTGCCACTCTATGCACGTCCGTGTAGTATATGTCTGGATTTCTTCCATGTTTGTTTTGTAAGGTCTTTGATCGTGCTTTTCTTCTGCGTTGGTTGTGTTCCGTGCTCATGTTCTTTGGGATTGCTGAAACAAATTTTCCCTCTTCGGTATGTTAAGCAGCAAAACTGTTTCTTCCCTGCTGTATTGCCCACTCAGGGGCATCCCACCTTTTACAGCAGGACCCTTCCTAGTTCTGTTGAATTCATATGCTGTCGGTGTGCCACGACCACCACCGTGGTATATTCTTCATATGTGACGTAAATACCAAGAGCGTCCACTTCTTCATGCTCGTGTGTTTTGGTAGCTCCGGAGAAGCCTCGTATGCTGCCCTGATGATGGCGCTCACTTTGGTCATCTTGGCCTTTTTAGCCTTTGAAAAGGGAGGCGAGTCAATGCTGCAAGCTGGATCCTCTTCGTACTTGCCAGAGAAGTCATCCTTGATGGATGCTGCACAGGCGTCCTCGGCACCCCAAATGACGATGTCTTTAACGCTGTCGAGTGTGCTGTATATGCAGCATCATTTAAAACCAGTCTGAATCTCAGCTGGCAGGCCCCCTCGCACATTCTTAACCCATGTTGAGACTTTGCTTGTCTCCAATGATGGTCCCCAAACATACTTTATTAGATTTCTTAATACTAGTTTTGCTTTCTACTTTGTTGTGTATATTTACTACAGGTTACAAATAATGTACTAGTAAAGCAGGCGCCCGTGTGCTGCTTGAACCCAGGCATGGCAGAGGAATGCCATTGCCTCGGTACTTTTGCTAGCTTTTTTCATGAATATAGGTAGAAATTTGTTGGTAACATAGATTGAGTAGCTTCATTTATTTCGAGAAATAGTACCTATGTACAGCAAATACAGTATTTTTGTTTGCATGTATATGATGGCTGCGTGTGAATTACTGTGCAATAAAACTTTGAAACCATCAATCAAAGGTGTATTTTCTATTTAGGAACTGTCTGACAGCATAATAAAGCATGCTTGATGACGCCACTAGGGATCGTATTCTCAGAAAATCACATTCGGAGGTAGTTTCACTTTTGCGAGAATCGGCACTGCATGCCTGCGCACAAGCGTCGGGAAAATGCAAGAGCTTTCGTGGGCCGAGCCATGAACTCTCGCGAAAGTGAAACTATCGCTGAAAGTGATTGCCAGAGAATACTGCCGCAATCGCGGCCTGTCGGAATAGAATGTTCCGACAGGATTACAAACCGACAGGCTGAAACCGACAGGCTGACACCGACAGGCCGACACCGACAGGCGGACGCCGACAGGCTGACAACGACAGGCTGACAAGCCCACAGGCTTACAGGCCGACAGGCCAAAATAACATATAGCCGACAAGCCGACAGCCTGTCGGATTTTTTGTCTGGGAAGGCTAACGCTCATCATATTTTCACACGGAACATGCCATTTTTAATGCTTTATTCGGTTTCATTATAATTATGTCAATTTTTTAATCGACAATTTAGGCTTCCTTGTTAAGAAATATATGCAAATTTAGACTCTGTCTAACTGTGTTTCAGTACAGTGCATCTACAACGTAGGCTTTCCTTGTTTTTGTTCTCCGCCCAGATTAAAGTACGATCTGCTTGCTTATTCACGTAAATTCGCAGACAACGCACCTAGTGCTACAAAAACATATACAAGGCTGCGAACACGAGGGTCGAGCCACTTAACGAGTGCAAATAGCATTTAAAATAAAAAAAATTACTGGGGCAATAAAATGCTCTGCATTTCTATTTTGTTTTTCATATTCCCCTCCCCAATGTTGAGAAATTTTGCAGCATCCGCGTAGACTTAAAGCATTTGTCTAAGAACAATATACACTTGAAAGTATCAGTTTAATTAGTTGGGCTAATTGTGAATTAACCTACGGCAGAATATTCAACTCGCTTGAAAATATAACGAAGAAAATTAATGGAAACGAGTAGGAAGTTGCCCTGTGCCTTAAGATACAAAAAAAGTTGCAAATAAACTTTTCAGAATTTATTTGCTACAATTTTCTCGGGGTACTCTAAGTAATTCTTGAAAACTTATTTAATTTTTGTTTTTCCTTTAAAATGATCGCGCCGAAAATGTAGATATTTTGTGCAGCAACAAAATATTGCAGCCGACTCTGCCTCTAGGCACGTCTTCCGCTTTTGAAAAATGTAACGAGCTCTATCCAAACTCCTCTCATTGATTCCCGTGAAGGATAGCTCGGATACTTGAAACAGTCTAATGAATGTTTTTGCAGCGAATCACACACCAATCTAATAGTTTTCCATTTCTTTAGCGCGACTGTATTGCATATATATTTCTAACTCTTTGTCAGGTTGATTCGAATCTGTGAGGTCTAGGAACTCTTGAAGTGTACCTTTCGCCGCTATCCCCACCCATCCAAATGTGTTTCCCCGTGTCGATAGGCGGCGCCACTGTCGAAATCATACCGCTACCTCCATCACACTTCGGGTCATCCGTCACTTGCCTGAGCACGATCACCTCTAGGAATTTGAGGTGTTAATAGGCTGGGAACAATGTGGACAGGAGTTCGTTAGTGTCGCGAAGACGAAAGAATTCCTGCAGAACCCATGTTAAGATGACTATCGAAGTTAATGCGATCATTCACACAATCTAGCGAGCTAGAAGCGACACACCGTGTTAGCTAAGACACCTTTATTTAGAATCCGTAGTGTTTCCTCTGATGTTTCAAGTGATTCGGCTATATGCGGCCATGCACTGTCCCCCTGACTGACCCGCTTTGTTATGATCATCACTCGCCAATGTTACCTCACGATGGTAGAACAAGAACCGCAGGCCGACGGTGCATGCAGTGACGACGATGGAATTACGAAGAAGGAATGATGTCGTTAGAACGACGAAGGCATATGAGGACGACGGCATGACGACGATGAGATGATGCTGAAGTGATGGCGATAAATAATTGCGACGGAATACAATGCCATGAGGCCGGTGTTCTAATCTCGATTGATTGACAATAATTGCACAACACTAGCGGAATGAAATAGAAATTATGCTGATGGAACCTGAAGTGGTATGACGACCAAAGCATTTAGTAATTTTTAGACAACCAGACACGCTTCTGAATAACATACCAGCCATCTCCCTTTCTTTTCTCCTATTCCTTTCCAAGACGCTTTACAAACATACCCTCGGCCGTTGAGCTCAGTACGCCGGTGCTCTAGCTCATTAGGCCACGATCACACGTTTACAATCGTATCTTACCAACAAGTATATTATTCAAGCTCGAACTTAGGGGGAACGTTGACCTTGGGGGTTCCTATCGAAATACATTAGAAATCGGCAATAGTTTCTCAGAGCAACCGATGCACCAAATCTGATGAGTTATGTTGGATTTAGAAAAAAAAATTAAAATGTAGTGATTGCAGAAAGGGATATTTTATTATAGGCTGTCTACTTTTTTAAGTAAAATTTTAAAGAATGCCAAATTTCCAAAAAGAAAACTTGACTTATAGAGCTATGTACCTCAGTAGCTAAACATTATATCGGAATTCTGTCAACTGCACCTAATAATACATCCAAAGCGGATAGCAATCATATATCATACACCATCCTGAAATATACCCCTATGTTGTGAATGTTGCATTTGCAAAACCCTTCCAAACATTACAACAAATTCACGTAAGTTTTAAGGTATAGCAAAAAAAATTGTTCGCTTTTGATGCTCCAACGGGTGCAGTTTATAGAAATGCCATATTTGTTTTTAATGGCTGAGTTGCGGATTTGGAAACTTCATGCTTCTATTTTTTTTTTCAAATTTACGAGCATCCTGCGATTCTTTGAAAACATTACACTACATAAACGAAAATTCTATTTGCTGCAGTCTCTGCACTTTAACTTTCCCTCTTAATGCAACACATTTCATTCACATCGGTTCAGCGGTTTTCTCATAAAAACATTCCTCCATTTTACGTGTATTTGAGAATCCGGCATCGAAGATAGGCCGAGCTAAAGCTTTCTCTTAAACAATGGATCACGCCAGTTCTATAGGAAACCCATGAAACAGGACCCTGACGTATATGCAAGGCCGTGGCCACAGTGGTACACAAATAAAAAGTCTGCTCAAGGAAAAAATATATATATTAAACGGAAGCTTCGCGGGAGCCTTTATCTCGGCCAGACATCTCTCCAGAATGTGGACGAGCTTTCTGGCCAGGTGTCTAGCAAAACCGTCGATTCATTGTCAGTATAGAGCAAGTAGCTGGCCGTCTTCGAGATAACGCTGATACACAAGTGCGCTCGTTTCCAAGCACCGAGGTGAAGTGACAGCTTCAGGGTGTGTTTCTTTTTATTGCGCTTTCTTTAGTTGGGCGTCATAGGATACGTCATAGCGGGAATTTCGAATTCTTTAAGGTCGATACGCCACGTGGTGGCGCAAAAAGGAAACTGTACGAAATGTCCCTAATTCCTGGTATTGGCCGTAAGACCTAACATACCAAGCCCTAGGCGTTGCTACCAATGTAAAAGATTCGGCCATGGCTCGCAGAGCTGCCGTGGTCGACTCACCTGTGCTAAGTGTGGAGTACAAGGTCATGCCTAAGACAATTGCGAGGCCACACCTCACTGCGTTAATTGCGATGGTGAGCATCCAGCGTACTCCCGGTCTTGTCCAAGTTGGAAAAAAGAGAAGGAAATTATAACACTGAAAGTCCGTGAAAGCATATCGTTCAGGGAAGCACGCAAAAGGTGCTCACCATTCCACACAACCAATTATGCTGGAGCGGCGCGTCAAGGGGCAGCGTCGCAGCGGCTACTGCCACCTGCCCAGCCCGCGCGCAGCGAGCTGTCACTTGTGGCTCCTGCCCCCAGGGTGGAAGGAGCTAAGTCTACTTCACCCAACCAGCAAACAGGCCCGGTTGCCCTAGGGTTGGCGGCAACACAACAGTCCTTGGTGGCAGCCTGGGCTACGCGTAGCGAACCCGCAGGCCCGCCAGCAGTTCCTACGGTGGGCGCAGTCAAGGCTGCCTCACCCTCACCGGCCCCTGCTAGCGCTGGCAACGGCCGGCGAAGCTCAGGCCCAAAGGCAGCCCCATCGACATCCGGGCAGGTGGGTGCAATTGTCTCGTCCTTCGCGGCGAGACTTTCTCGCGAAACTTCTCGCTCGCAAGAGCGTGTGTCCGGCGCCTCACAAGAGGCAATGCACACCACACCCATCCCGACGGCGCACCAAGCGCCTAAGAAGCGGCGAGGTTCCCTCGACCGCTTCAGAAAGGACAAATCCCGCGTTACAGGGCCTGGAAAGGGCTCTGTAATCTAAGGCAACACTTCCCTTTTTTATTACACACAGCACCTATGTAATTTCAGTATGGATGCACAAATCATACAATGGAACATCAGAGGCCTTCTTAGGAACATCGATGATGTGCAAGAACTTCTCCACGAACACAATCCAAAAGTGCTGTGTGTACAGGAAACTCATTTAAAATCGACACATACAAACTTTCTCCGACATGTTACGTTTCGTAAAGATCGTGATGATGCGAGAGCATCATCAGGCGGTGTTGCCATTATAAGTCATAAAAGTATAGCATGTCAATGTTTGCAGCTACAAACGCCCCTCGAAGCAGTGGCAGTTCGATTTGTTCTCCTAAAGAGACTGATCACCATTTTCTCGCTTTACATACCCCCACATTACCAACTACACAAACATGAATTTCAGTCATTTATAGATGAATTACCAGAACCCTACCTCGTTCTTGGCGATTTCAATGCACACAGCAGCTTGTGGGGCGACACACGTATCGATGCGCGAGGACGCCTAATCGAACAATTTCTTTTCTCCTCTGGTGCGTGTCTCCTGAATAAGAAGGAGCCCACCTACTACAATCTCGCAAACAAAACGTTCTCTTCCATTGATCTCAGTGTAGCTTCCCCGTCTATATTTGCTGAACTTAAATGGGAAGTTATAAAAAATCCTTACGAGAGTGACCACTTCCCGATACTGCTGAGATCACCACTACAAAACGAACCTCCACCACAGGCACCCCGCTGGAAGTTGGATATGGCAGATTGGGAGAAATTCCAAAGTCTTACAAGTAGGATCTCGTGGTCTGACATATCTTCGCTGGGAATTGATGCTGCTGTCGAGTATTTTACATGTTTTATAATTGATGCCACTTCTGAATTTATACCTGAAATAAGTGGTGCGACCTGCAAACGCTGTGTCCCATGGTGGAACGACGAATGTCGGAACGCTCGTAGGAAACAGAACAAAGCCTGGGGGTTGCTACGCGACTCCCCAACTGCGGAGAATCTTGTCAATGTTAAGAAGATAAAATCGCAGGGGACAAGAACGCGTCGACAGGCCAGGAGAGAGAGTTGGGAGAAGTTTTTATCAGGCATCAACTCGTATACAGCCGAGGGCAGAGTCTGGAAGAAAGTTAATAAGATAAAAGGGGCTACAAACTTATTCACTCCCGTTGGTAAACACACAAGGCGACAGTCTGGAAGACGAAGCTAACTGCCTGGGAGCACATTTTGAACATGTGGCAAGCTCATCCCATTATTCGCCAACATTTAAAAGACACAAGGATATATGCCATAGAAAAACAGAAAATAGAAAGAAAATGCACCGGAGACGAGGCATACAACCAGCCATTTTGCATCGCTGAGCTGTATGCGTCACTTAGTTGTTGCAACAAGTCTGCCCCAGGCTCTGGCCGCATAGTTTATCAAACGCTAAAACACCTTCCCCATGAAACAAATAAAACTCTCCTCTGCCTTTACAATGCTATATGGTCCTCCGGCAAGATCCCCTCCCCCTGGAAAGAGGCCATTGTCGTCCCTATACTGAAGCAGGACAAGGACAGATCGTCTGTTTCGAGTTACCGGCCAATAGCACTAACAAGCTGTCTCTGCAAACTGTTCGAAAAAGTGATAAACCGCCGACTAATACACTTCCTCGAATCAAACAAACTGCTTGACCCGTACCAATGCGGGTTTCGAGAGGGTCGATCCACCGCTGACCATTTGATACGTATTGAAACGCAAATTCGTGAAGCTTTTGTCCATAAGCAGTTCTTTCTGTCTGTATTCTTTGATATGGAAAAAGCCTACAACACCACGTGGCGGTTTGGAATACATAGAGACCTCTCACACGTTGGTATACGTGGTAACATGTTAAAAGTCATACAAAGTTATTTATCTAATCGCACATTCCGTGTTCGTGTGGGAAATGCTGTATCAAGACCATTTGTGCAGGAAACTGCAGTGCCACAGGGCGGGGTGCTGAGTTGCACTCTCTTTATCGTAAAAAATGAGTTCTTTGCGTCTGTATATCCCAAGAAACATGTTTTACTCTGAATACGTCGATGATGTACAGTTAGGTTTCGCCTCGTGCAATCTTGCAGTCTGTGAGCGGCAGATTCAGCTTGGTCTGAACAAGGCGTCTAAGTGGGCAGACGAGAATGGATTTAGGCTTAACCCACAAAAGACCACCTGCGTCCTGTTCTCCAGGAAGAGAGGTCTGCAACCCGATCCTGACATTGACTTGCAGGGACAACGTGTGGCTGTAAAAACTGAGCATAAATTTTTAGGTACGATTCTAGATACGAAACTTACATTTGTGGCACACATACAGTATATAAGAAACCAGTGCATGAAAACAATGAATATTCTAAAAGTGTTGTCAGGCACCGTTTGGGGTAGTGACACAAAGTGCCTTTTAAATCTGTATAAGAGCCTCCTACTCACACGACTAGATTACGGCGCCATAGTGTACCATTCCGCTACGCCAAACGCCCTAAGGATGCTGGATCCCTTACACCATCTAGGCATCCGCCTAGCCACTGGTGCCTTCAGGATAAGTCCTGTGTCAAGCTTGCATGTAGAAGCGGACGTGTGGTCGCTTGACATGCAACGTTCATACTTAAGCCTTACCTATTTCCTGAAAGTAAATTCGAACTCAGAACATCCGTCCTTCTCAATCATAAAGGATATGATCAGTGCCACACTCTTTAATAACCGGCCGACAGCAAGAGAACCCTTCTCACTACGTATAAGAAAAATTAGTGCTGAAATGGATATCCCACTACTTGAAAATAATTTGATGGCCCCAGCAAATCCAGTGCCACTGTGGCAGTGGCAACTCATAGAGTGTGATACTTCGTTTGTAGAGGTCACAAAAGAGGCTCCAGAGGCACATATCCAGATGCATTTTCTAGGAATCCAGTTCAAGTACTCGTCCTGCACTCAGTTTTACACTGACGATTCCAAGTCACATGCAGGGGTTTCTTATGCAGTAGTCGGCCCATCGTTGTCTGAGTCCGATGAACTGCACCCGCAAACAAGCATTTTTATGGCTGAAGCCTATGCACTTTTATCAGCCGTGAAGAGTATAGGCAAGTCAAAACTCAAACGATCAATAATATTTACAGACTCTCTAAGCGTTGTAAAAGCTATCATGACTCTACATAGACACAATAACCCTGTACTCATTGAACTGTATTCTGCTCTGTGCAAAGCATACATGTATAACCAGCATATTATTTTGTGCTGGGAGCCTGGCCATACAGGCATCGAGGGCAATGTTCTGGCTGATCAAATGGCCTCATCAACTACATCGCGAGCCCTTAACCCTACCGCTTCTATCCCTGCCGCATATCTCAAGCCCCACTTAGGAAATAATCTTCGAAGCCACTGGCAGCGCTTGTGGGATGCCGAAACGAACAATAAGCTCCACTTAGTTAAGCCACAGATAGGTCCCTGGCATCCCGTTACGAAAATACGAAGAACTAATGTCCTATTCTCTCGTTTGAGAATAGGACATACATACGGCACCCACAATTTTCTCTTAACTGGAAATGACCCACCAACCTGTGGTAGATGTGGAGAGAAGCTTACCGTGCTCCACCGCCTCGTGGAGTGCAGGGAAGCCAAAACAGAGAGAAAAAGGCACTTTCCTCTAGCGTACCGGTACTGTCTCCCTCTCCCTCACGCCATGCTTCTGGGCGACAAACCCCTCTTTAACACCAAAGCTGTCCTGGGTTTTCTTAGCGATGTTATATTGCATGTTATTTGCCCAATAGTTTCGTAGCGCATCCTCTCTCCAGAGGATGCCTCTGTGATAGTAGTTTTGTATAGCGCGCGTCTCCAGGCCCTTGCGTTTCAAAGGGCCTGTCAATGCAGTAGTGCTTTTTGAAAAGATTTATCAGTGATAAATTTTCATTTATCATCATTACCTTGCAATTTGTTCTTTCCTGTTCATAGCGAACCTCATTAGCCATTGCCATAATTTTATATTACATATATATTTTACGCATTTTACTGCGATTGTTTTTAGGCCCTTTTACAGCCGCGACACATCTACCTTTCGCAATTCATTGCTCCATTGTCAACTTATTAACACTGGCCTGGCGCTCTTTGGCTATGCCTGGCCCTTGCGCCATTAAACACCATACATCATCATCTGTATTGAGCCGCCACTGCAGCTCTCTTTGTTTTTACCCGCGGCGGTTCCTTAGCGGCTTTGGTGTTGTACTGCTAAGCCGGCCGCAGCAACCGCATTTCGATGGTGGCCAAATGCAAAAACACCTGTGTCCCGTGCATTGGGGGCACGATAAAGATCTGGTGGTCAAAATTATTCCGGAGTCCTCCACTACGGCGTGCCTCATAATCAAATCATGGTTTTGGCACGTAAAATCCTAGAATTCAATTAAAATATATCTGTGTTTTTCTATATTGATGTAGTTCAAGCCATTTTTCGAATATCAGGAAAGCGGCCAACAAAGAAGGTACATTTTTTTCATCCCTTTCTTTGGATCTTCTCAGCGTCCTTATTAACAGTGAAAGTTCCTTTGCTGGAGCTATTCGACTGTTCGCACAAGCAGCTGCAAGCGAATCGCAACGTCGGACACACCACAAGCTATGGCGGCGAACCAATGGCGAACGCAGCTTGTCGTGTGGCACGATATCTTACACTTCTATATTATTGGATGCTGTCTTCAATGCGTATAGACATCGATTATGGTCACGACCGCAAGATATAGATCAAAGGCGCTGTACGGCACTACCCAAAAGCGCCGCGCTATCAGAATGTCACATCGGCGACTAATAAGTATTGGTGCACAGTTACTTTAATCAAGCCGCCGGACGAAGAAGAAAGCACAACTGACCCTTGTCTACGTTTTTTGACCGCTAGGTCATCCCAGCGTATAGCAGCAGGCAGCAGTGGTGCCATTGCGATTTCATTCAAAGAGAGCGAGTTTTTATTCAAAGAGAGAGAGAGAGAAAGAAGGCTGTTAATTGGCACGGAGAAAGAATAATTCAGGAAGCGCAACTCGGCTCATTCCCGCGTCGTCATGTCACACAGGAGCGCAGGATCCATGCGGCGGCGGACGTCGTGACAGCGCCCCCTACAGAACGCCGGACGCATGACGTATGGTCACGTGACGGTTTGTCGAAGCGATGCAGCGGATCCGTGACGCGGCGAGCGCGCTCTTGTCGTCTGCTCTAAAGACTTTAGTCTGCTCGCGCACGGCGGCTTGATGCCAGTGCGCCACCCTGGCTACTATCGCAGACCGTTGGATCTTTCTAGTTCCTTGATCTAATTGCCACATAAAAAGCGTGTGATCCTAAATAATAATCTGGAAAAAATATGTACACTAAAACGGTCTACAGGTCTTCTATCCCTGGAGTGCAAACCGCGCTGGAGCAAAACTTTTTGGGGGGTAGACAACCCAGCGCAAGCGGTCAGTAGCAGACGACGCCGGGTGCCGTCGGAGACCGCGAGGGAAGTAGTTCGTTGCGGCGCCGCAAGGGGTGCTGCGCCAACGTTCACCACCCCCGCTGCTGTTTATGATGTACGTGGTAAGGATGGAAAGAGCGCTAGAAGGAATCAATATCGGGTTTAACCTCTCATACAAACAAGCCAGCACAACAGTTGAGAAGCAGCTTCCAGGTTTATTTTATGCGAACGACATTGTGATGCTTGCTAACAAGCAAAGTGATATGCTGATATCTGTGGAGAAAAATGTGAGAAGTTAGGATTAAAATTTAGCATTAAAAAATCTAGTTTTATGGTATTCAATGAAAACAGTGAACAGACAGTGTTGATTCAGGGCTAGGAAATACATCGGGTAAAAGAACACAAATACCTTTGTATACGGATAAACGAAGGCGATAGATATCTGGAGACAGGAGAAAACAACAATAGAAAAAGGGAAGAGAAATGCGGCCATAATGAAACACAGGGCGTTATGGGGATACAATAGGTACGAGGTGCTCCGGGGTATGTGGAAAGGTGTCATGGTAGCCGGGCTTACATTTGGAAATGCGTTTGTTTGCTTGAAGTCAGGAGTACAATCAGAACTCGATGGCAACCAAAGGTCAGTGGGACGCCTCGCGTTGGGTGCCCATGGGAAGACTACTAATGAAGCTGTGCAGGGTGATTTGGGCTGGACAAATTTTGAAGCAAGGGAGGCTCAGAGTAAAATTGATTTTGAAGAACGACTGAGGAAAATGGAAGAAAGTAGATGGGGTGCAAGAGTATTCAGGTATTTGTACAGGCAAAACATTGACTCACAGTGGAGGAAAAGAACTATGAAGCTTACCAGCAAATATGCGACAGGTATGGCCAGCAACACGGCAACAAAAAACGTCAAACGCAAAGTCAGGGAGGCTGAGACTAGGTTATGAGTGGCGGCAATGGAAAAGAAACCTGCTATGACTAACTACCTCAAAGTAAAAAAGGAAATCAGGAAAGAAACAATTTATGATAACTCAAAGGGAAGCTCCTTACTTTTCGAAGACAGATCAGGATGCCTTAGAACGCGCAGTTATAAAGCAAAGTACACCAAGGATGAAGCCGCATGTGCTTGCTGTGGAAAAGCTAGAGAAACGGTAGAACATGGTTTATTGGAATGTGAAGAAATCTACCCAGCTGCAAGTCTAGGCTCCTCTGACCTCCTTGAAGTCCTTGGGTTCAGGGATAGCACGGGCAAAGTAAACATGTCAGCTGTAGAGATTAGTAAGAGGCGGTTGGTGGTTTGGTGGCAGAAAAGTAGGGAGACCACACACAACGCAGACATACAGAATCAGAGTTCCCAGTAATGGTTCAAAAAGGTTGATGTCTGGAATTCTTTGTATTTGCTTGTTTCTCAAAAATAAAGGTAACATTAGGCAAAATAATAAGAGTTTGGTGGCGCAACCCACCACCCCGTTTAAAAGGGGATGCTCATAGCATCCATCCATCCATCCATCCATTCATCCATCCACCCGCGCTAGCACGTCTGAAGCTACGCGTTTCTTCCTCACCCAACGTGACTTTATCACGACCAGTGCTCGCGCTGGCGCCGGCCCAGATTTTCGCCTCCTGTTACTCTTTCTCCGTGGCTGTTGGAGTGTATACATTGTCATTTTTACATGCGGTGCCTTCTTGACCACTGTTTAGGCGTGATTGCGCCTGTCTATTGTTTCGTGCAGCACGTTCGTCGGAATACGCCGCGCGCTGCGCGTCCGACGCTGTGTTTGTTTTCTCGATTTCGTGACATTAAATAAAATCTTGCAGATTAAAAAAATGGAACACTACAGCACAGCGTTGTATGTGTGTATCGACGTCAGCTGACCGTGTTCATTATTGGGCGTATATAGATGGCTAGTACAGCGGGTACCTCACAAGAGAGTAGAACATTATTTTAGGCACACTGCTTCACCCTAGCTGCCCTGGACCGTTTTGTATTTCATCAATTTCTTGGTCATTTCGCCCGCAATATTTGCTCCGATCTGAAGAACCCGCTTAGCCTTCACCTTCTAGCCTAGTGATGAATATGCGTGCCTAGGTTCAACCACAATAAATCAATCAATGAAGGTGTTTTGATTTAGCATTCCTTCGGCGAAGTTACAATGTATGCGAGAGCTTGCGCGGACAAAGAACGTGCGGAAAAATAATTACTCCAAAAGTACTTTAATGCTTCGGCATTCCCACACGTGAGCAGTTTTAGTTTATCTGCCGAATTTTTTCTGTGTACAGAGTAACACCTTGGGCCAAGTCTCGCTGTGTTGGCTCTTCCGCTGGAAGTGCTTTTTGTATCCGACACTTTGCGAATGCTTTTTGTAACCGAAACATTTTGAATGTTGTACCGCACCTCTGTCAGAAGGCGTGCTGGATAAGATTATCTCGCTATGTGAAGACCATGCAGATCGTTCATACTCGCGACGGTACATTCGAGATAAACCACGGGTGCCCGCGTAGATTAAATACCGAACTGACATGAGTCGTGAGATTAGACTCGACGATCACCACCGCGGTTGTCTTCTCAGTGTTGCGTTTTATTCTGGGAGAAGTCCGTTTAAAAAAGAGCGGGTTGTTTTATCCTGTCTGTCCTGCCCTCCTTTTTCAACATTCCTGCTATGGGATGGGATAATCTGCGATAAAGTTAGAGAAGGAATCATTTTCGTCTTTTCGTCGACACTATCATTCAAACGTCACAAAAGGTATCAACCTTTAAAATCGCAACTAATTAGGAATATATCATTCGCTGTTGTGATTCTAAATACAGGGTGTCCCAACTATGATGCACAAAGATTCAAATTATGCACATCACACGTAGCTGGTCAGAACCAATGTAATGTTGTTTGCCTTTAGTTGGAGATACTCAGATTATTTTTTCTGCTTTTCAACGAATAACATAATTAGCCTAATAATTAATCAACTTCTCAAATATTATAATTAGATGAAAAGCAGAGACAGAGCGCATCCTGTTCTATTAAAACAAGGGGACGCATTTTGTACGCGGCACTTTCAGGGAAAAGAACACAAGGAAATTCTAGTACTGACCTGGGATACAAGCTGCGTATCATTAATAGTGTGTCTCTTCGCATGCCCGACCTATTGTTGCTCAACCGTCGTAATATTTCAAGAGCACGGCCCCCTTTTGCAGCAACATGCTCAATATTCGGTAGCCAATTGACTTTCCTGTCATAAATCACTCCAAGGTTCTTGGTTTGTTGAACTTGGGGGATGAATTTGCTCTGATAACATAGAGTAAGACACACTTGACTCCTTAGCGAAAAAAACAGCACCGCACGCTTGTTAACGTTGAGAGATAGGTTAATTCCTTGTAGCTATTGTTCAAGTGTGTGGCGATAAGCTTGCAATGTTCTGTGAAGATTCTGAATGTCGTCTGCAGAAGCTAAAATGCAATATCTGCGTAATCGCATGTGTTTACGTCAGCATGACAAGGTATATCACTAAGTAATATATTCAAAAATAGGGGAGACAAAACGGCCATTTGAGGTACGCCCCGGGTCTGTGTAAAAGTTCCAGAGGCGATACCATTCCTAACCCAGAGTTTTCTCCCCCTCATGAACTCGATCGGCTGTCCATCTTATAAAGTAATCTGGAAGATCTAGTGCCTTCATACTACCCAACAATATTGAATGTTCGACACTGTCATAAGCTTTGGCGACATCTAGCGTGATCAGTGCAACACATTGTCCGTAGCGCCACGCAAGATGAATTCGACTCTCTTATGTCTGCGTGCGCACACCAGATGAACAAGCCTGGTCTAAAACTGAGTAGGAAAGGGCTCAGCAGTTCTTTGGTGTTCACGAACTTCATGATTCGGACATTCCTTATTCTTTTGATTAACTTAACAAGGTTTGACATTAATGATATAGGCCGAATGTTCTCCAGTGTATATCCACTGCCTTGATGTTTGAGTAATAGTGTTACTTAAGCGAGTTTCCATTGCAATGGTGTCCAATCCTTCTCTATAAATGCTTAACCAGCGCCAATCTGTCGTCAGAATACTTCTTATACAATTTTTTTATCATTGCAGTGGTAACCCCATCCGAACCTGGGACAGCAGCGGGCAAACATACAACCACTGAGGTCAATTCCGGTAATTACAGCTCATCGAAATTTTCAACAGAGTCAAGCAATAAAGGCCGACAAGGGAGGCAAGATGAAAAGCGGCTCTCAAGCCTTATGCCAATTCGTTCCAAGAACAAGTGAGTCTGCATTAATTGATGGTTGAATCATTTTCCGTGATCTCAGAAAGCGAAACAATGCCCCTCTGTTGCGTGTTTAGGACAAAAAATCTAAATGTCTCATGTTATACTCGTCTTTCGCTTTAGAAACTGCATGTTTAAAGTGGCCGCTATGTATTTCTAATCGTTCCAGCTTGACGGACACTGGTTGCGTAGAGGCTTTTTCCACGCAGCTTGCCACCATTTACTGGGGCTATTGTTTTCACTCGAACGCATTACAAATTCAGATCGTTTTAGAGAATCCTCTAATATCGAACATAAACTATGAGCCTTTTTATTCCAACTCATATGCCTCATTGAATTAAACGCTGTTTTCAAGCAAGTCTTAAAGCGAGTATAATTAGTTACTTCTCTAATGAAGCTCGGTTAGCAGGCCTACTACTTCGAGAACAACAGGCAGCGTGGTCACTGTTTGTGGCGCAGTCAATCGTTGACCATGTTGATACAAAAATATTTGTTCCAGAGAACGTGAGGCTTAAAACAGAGCGATACTGTCCTCGGAGTAGCGTAACTGCTCCAGTGTTCATGCAGGAGAGCGCATTATCTACTGTTGATTCCCACAGTCGTTAACAACACTGGTCCTTTTGTATCCCCATGATATATGGTGTGAATTCAAAGTACCAGCTAAGATTATATCTTTTCCGCGGTATGCTATGGATGAATTTAAGGAATGTATGTCCTGGACCCCCACAGAAAAGTGAGAGTTTATAACTGTGAAAGGTCTACATCCAGGCAAATTTATTTCCACCGCAAGTATTTCGTCATCTGGGGCCATTAACGTAAATTCTAACTTTCTTATGTGGCAAAATTTAGTTGAAACAAATATTACAATACCTCCGCCTCTAGTAGGACGGTTCAGACGAAGAAATCGATAATTCCGCAAGGAAAATTGATCTCCTGTATACAACCAAGTTTCTTGTAAAAGTGTGATATCATGACAAAATTGATGTGTGAGATGAAGTAAATCTGTTGAAGCAGCAAGTATAAAGCGACAATTCGACTGAAGCACTCTCATCAGCCTTCGGGGGGGGGGGGGGGCATAGACATAGACACAGACACATTTGCTTACTAACTGAAATAACAAGCATGTTGTCAGCGCGCACCAGCCAACTTGAATAGATCCTACTCGACGGCCGCAGACAACCGCAGTGAAAACGTTGGCGTGAGCAAGCGCAGCAGCAGCAGCTAGAGAATGTTCGTGCGGTCTATGGCTTCAACGGACACTGAGCGGCGAACGCACACCGCATACAAAGCTATGAGCCGTCTGCAGATCGCTTGCAAGATACGGTGCGGGTGACCGCCAAAGCCGGGAAAAGTAGGGCAAAGTACAAGTACGCAGTTGCGGGCAGAGTAGAAGGCGCCTTCTCCCTCTCTCCCGCGTTACCTTCTCGCTTTCCTCCTTTCGCGTACGAGACTGAGTCGCCAGTTCCCCTTGCTCCGTTGGTGCCGCAGCACAACGTCGCCCCCCCTTCACTCCTATCCCTACACGGCATTTGGCAGGACGGTCGCGTTTACTCGCCGCCGTGCGTTCGCTCTCGGTGAAAGCGCTCGTCCCTCGCGCGCTTTCACTCGCACATACAGCATACGGCGCGGTGACAATTTTATCGCCCTTGGACTTTATACGGAACCTCACGGCGACGACGACGATGACGGCGGCGGCAGAAATCCGCTTGAAGTGTCCATATAATTGGCAAAAAGAAAACATTTTGTAACTCACGAGGCCGAGCTCCTGGCGAGTGGCTTCAGCATGCGCCTGGGCCCCCATAGCCCCACTCTTCGTTTCCGGGCGTGGACGCCGGCTCGTGGGAGCCTCCCCGTTGTCGTCCGTTGGTTGCTGGTATACAGAAGGGACAACCGTTGGCTCGCCGGCACATGTCATCGAGCCAGGTTTCTGCACATGAAAAGATGCGCATGTATTTGACTCGAGAGAAGCTGCCAAATTACACAATGCGACTTGCCTATGCATTTGTGACAAATGCAACGTCCAAACTGAAGAGTGCTAAGCCATCTGAACGAAGCTATGATTGGGTGGAAATTATCCAACTGTCCTACTTATAATTTAATAAATATAAATATAATATACAGTTATTCTAAAATAAATAACGTCACATTTAAGGGCAAGTTCCGTCCACGCTTGCATCTTGATTTCATGGCCTTAAAAGAAGTATTGCAGATAAAAAAAATAGAACACGACAGCACAACGCTGTACGTATGTAGTGAAATAGGCTTACCATAATAAGTGAAGGGTCCTCGATGTCAGCTCACTGTGTTCATTATTGGGTGTTTGTAGATGGCTGTTTAGTGCAGCGGGCGCCTCACACGATAGTTGAACATTATATTAGGCACGTTGCTTCACCCTAGCTGTTCTGGACCGTTTTCATTTTCTAAATTTTTCCCATTTCGCCCGCAATAATTTGCTCCAATTTGAAGAAGCCGCTTAGCGTGCAAGTTGTAGCCGAGCGATGAATATGCGTGGCCAGGTTCAACCACACTAAATCAATCAATGAACGCGTTTTGATTTGGCCTTACCGAGACAAAGTTACAATACATGCGAGAGCCTGCGTGGGCACGGAGCGTGCGGGAAAAGAAATTACACCAAAAGGACTTTAACGCTTTCGCATTCCCACACGTAAGCTGTCTTAAGTGTCCGTGTCGATTTGTGTCTGTCCACAGAGTAACGCGTTGACGAACTATCGCTGTTCTCACTCTCCTGCGGGAAGGGCTTTTGGTATTCGACACTTCGTGAATGCTTCTTGCAACCGAAACATTGTGAATGTAGTAGCGCACATCGGTCGGAAGCCGTGCTGAATCAGATTTCGCATGCTATGTTGTTTATAATCATACTAGGCACGTTGTTTATACAACACCATGCACTTTGTTTATACTCGCTACGGTACATTCGAGATAAACCACGCGTGCCCGCGTAGAATAAACACCGAACTGACATGATTCGTGAGACTAGACCCAACGATCACAATCACAATCATCTCAGTGTTGCCTTTCATTCCGGGCACAAGTCCGACTAATAAAGAGCGCCATGTTTTAACTTTTTGTCCTGCCCTCTTTTTCCAACATTCCTGCTATGGGACGGGATAATCTGTGAGAAAGGTAGAGAAGGATTGATTTTCTTTTTTTGGGTGACACTCTCACCAAAACATCACATAAGTTATCAAGCTTTAGAATCACATATAATTAGAAATACATATTATTCGCTGTTGTGATTGCAAATACAGGGTGTCCCAACTATCATGCACCAAGATATAAATTATGCACATGCCACGTAGCCGGAAAGAACCAAAGTAACGTTGTTTGCCTTCACTTGAATATACTCAGATTACTTTTTGCATTCTGCCGAATACCATAATTAGCCCTAATTAATGAATCAACTTCTCAAAACATATAATTTGACGAAAAGTGTCAATGAGAATATTGTAGGGCAACATGAAACACTCCCGATACAGCTTTCAGGTTACTCAGTACGCGCCACACTAAAGTTTTTCCGAGCGTGACAGAAGCCACGACTACACGCAAAGTGCCTCGAGTGGTCAGTCGCGCGACAATGATGCGTTTATTCGCGGGCTTCTTTCACGCTGAGAAATACTTTGGTGTGGCGCGTATTGATGAACAGAAAGCTGTATGTTCCATGTTGCCCTACAATTTTCTCATTGACAACTTTCATCTAATTATAATATTTGAGAAGTTGATTCATTAATAAAGCTAATTATGTAAATAGGTGGAATGGAAAAAAATCGCGTAGCTTGCGCTGGAGGCGCAATGCTAAAGAGACACCGGAGCAGATATGCACCTAGCTGGTCCTGTCATTTGGGCTTGGCTAAGCACGACCAAGTCATCCCCAGCATTTCTCGGAATTTTTTTATTATTGATCGATTATCGATTAGCTATTGATTGGCTATCGATTGGCTATCGCAAGGTATTGGCCACGCATATGGGCTAGGCTAAGCACTATCAAGTCCTCCCCGTCATTTTCCGGAATTTATTGACTATTGATGGATTATCGATCAGCTATTGATTGGCTATCGATTCGCTATCACAAGGTATTGGCCACGTATTTGGGCTAGGCTAAGCACTACGAAGTCATCCCCAGGATTTTGCGGAATTTATTGATTATTGATCAATGATCAATTAGATTTTCATTGGCTATCGATGACTGACTAAGCTTCATCATCATCATCATCAGCCTAGATTTAGATCCACTGCAGGATGAAGGCCTCTCCCTGTGGTGTCCAATTACTCTTGTCTTGTGCTAGTACTTTCCTACTTTCGCCCGCAAATTTCTTAAATTCATCACCCCACCTAGTTTTCCGCGGTCCTCGACTGCGCTTCCCTTCTCTTGGTATCGATTCTGTAACTCTAATGGTCCACCGGTTATCCATCCTACGCAATACATAGCTTGCCCAGCTCCACTTATTCCGCTTAATGTCAACTAGAATATCGGCTAATCCTGTTTGTTCTCTGATCCACACCACTCTCTTCCTGTCTCTTAATGTTAGGCCTAACATTTTTCGTTCCATCGCTCTTTGTGCGGTCTTTAACTTGTTCTCGAGCTTCTTTGTTCACCTCAAGATTTCCGCCCCATATATGTATGTTACAGTAGCGCACCCAGGATCTCTGCCAGGGGGGGGGGGGAGGTGACAGTTTGCCAATACCATATAAACAGCGCTAATTACCATTTCTTCACGGGAAATTGTCAAAAAATGCGCTTTTTGCGATTGTGCAGACGATTGCGCCTTACATCTTAGTTGCAGTACTCAAATGCGCAAGGAAAGAAAAGGGGTTAAACAAAAGGGGGGGGGGTTAGGTCGGCCTCAGGGGGGAGGGAGGTTACAACCCCCGAACCCGCCCCCCCCCCCCCCCGTCGGTGCGCCACTGGTATGTTAGCACCGGCAGAATGCAAGGATTGTACACTTTTCTTTTCAACGACAGTGGTAAGCTCCCAGTTAGGATTTGGCAATGTCTGCCGTATGCACTCCAACGCAAATTTATTCGTCTGTAAACTTCTTTCTCATGATCAGGGTCCTGTGTGAGTAATATAAATGTACTCTTTTACAGACTCTACAGGCTGACTGGCGATCCTGAATTCTTGTTGCCTTGCCAGGCTGTTGAACATTATGTTTGTCTTCTGTATATTAATATTCAACCCCACTCTTGCACTTTCTCGGTTAAGGTCCTCAATCATTTGCTGTAATTCGTCCCATTGTTGCTGAATAGGACAATGTCATCTGCAAACCGAAGGTTGCTGAGATATTCGGCGTTGACCCTCACGCCTACGCCTTCCCAGTCTAAAAGCTTGAATACTTCTTCTAAGAATGTAATTAATCTATAGACCTACACCACGGCGCTACGTCACGAAAATGCGGTGGCGCTGTCGTCGGAATTTAGTTTCGCTTGGTAGGCACTCCGCCGCCGAGCCGCCGCCCGTGTCGCGCCTACCACAGCAGCCGCTGGGTTTCGCGGGTGGTTGTGCGGTTCCATCTGTGAGGTCTTCATTCTATGATTTTACAATGAAAGAAACGCAGTATGTGGACGAGCTGAGTTGCGTTGAAATACACAAGAGACTAAAGTTTTCATAGGTTTCCTGTTGATGAAAACCGTCGCAAGCAATGGGCCGCCGCGGTAAAAAGTGAAAGTTGGATTATGATACCAGATCATCCATTATGCGCAATACATTTCGTAACCGTTAAGCTTCTCTTTTATTTTGATTGGCGTGCATTAGCCGAGCTTAGGATCGTTACGATCTTAGGATCATATACGATCTTAGGATCATATACGATCTTAGGATCGTTATTAGCGTGCCATTATAATTGCTTGCCGCACTGTGGAAAAGCTAGATTAGGATTAGCCTTGAATGTAGGTCGAGCGAGCAGATGCCCCACAAAACACGTCACATTCGAATTTGTTTTCATCTCAAAGAATTGAGCCCCCAGCAGTGTAACTATCCTATCACACGTTCACATACGCAGGAAGCAGGGTCACAGCTGCGTTTATTGCAGTGTGGAAGTCATAAACGCGCCTAAACGTGTCAGTTAAATTTCGAGCGCGAAACAAAATGTACAGTGTTAGTACAGAGTTGGAGCGATCGGACGGCCGCGTACAACAGCTAGCTCACATAGCGCGGGCCTACACAGGCGGCGTCGCCGTAGAGCCGGTACCTCGCCGGTCCCATCACCGAGGCGATCGCTTCTATCACCGCTCACGGCGACGTAGAAATCGGCTACAGCTTGTTCTTAACATGAAATAGTGCTTAATAGAAAAAATATCGCGAATTTGCGCGTGTTTCATAAAGCAGCGTCCCGTACTAAACCACTGGCGCGAACGGCATTTCGTCTCGCAGACGGGAACCAAGCAGCGGCCGTCTCAACGAGGCGGCTCGGCTGGCTTGCAAGTACTACGTTTCGTTTGCTATTCGCACCAACGACACCAACAAAACCAATTCATTTAAGCCCACGTTAATCGTGCTGTCAAAAATAAGCGCACAATGATGAGCAGCAGGCCAGGTCGCAAGCGCTGTCGGCCGTCAATGCGGCGGTCAACGAGCTAGGCCTAGCGTTTCGTTCGGCCGTATCCCGATGGGGGCGAGATGCAAGAACGTGCACTGGGTGCACATGAAAGAATCTCATGTAGTCAAACTAAATCCGGCGCCCCCACTACTGTGTGCTTCATAATGAAATCGTGGTTTTAGCTCCCCCACCCCATAAAAAAAGATGCGCCATCCGCACGTGCAAGTGGTGCATGGCGGCTAACGTGGGCGGAGCCAAGCGTTGGGCGGAGCCTACGCGACGTCGCTATAGGGCCTAAAATATATCGACGGTGCCTACCGCTGTTTATAAACATGGTATAGGTCTATAGCATTGGACATATTGCGTCTCCTTGACTAAGCTTAAATAGTCCCAACAACGCTTAGTTAGACTTAGTCAGGCTCAGCTTCGGTAGTTCACAGGGGTATGTGCCATAGCGCTTGGGCCCTTTCTGCACAACCGCCAGGGCCGGCCCACAATTTCTGTTCGCATGTTAAAGACTAACGCTCGGCATGAACAGCTACGTGGCATTTCCATATTCTTAAATCTTGGTGCATGATAGTTGGGACACCCTGCATGTATAGTTAAAGGTACCCTGAAACACTTTTGACGCTTTTGTACTAACTTACGGAGTCGTTAGGGTAAGTCCTTTTGATCATTATTTGATGCATCGGAGTGGTGCGCGTAAAGTACCTAATTTATTTTAAGGTTTTAAAGACGCACATCGCTACCGATCGCAGCACGCCAATCGGCTGTTTTCAGCCGCCACTGACCAGGTGACGCGATTTGAACATATGACGTTAGTAGGGCGCGTCATCAATAATGTTTCCAACATTATGGTGAACAAATGTTCGTAATAGTTGAAATGCTAGCTAATTTGCTTCTATACAGAGAAAGTAAGAGAAAGATAATGCACAGGGACGATATATCACTACACTCTGAAAGCACAACCGGCACTCAGCAAGTGTCATCTGCTTCTGTTACAACGTGATCCATGTTGACGGGAGCTGCGCGGTCTCTCTTGTTCTCGACCTGTCTTTTCGCGAACTCCATGCTTCCCCCTTGCGTGGTGTGCTACAAACGTAGCGATCAGTGACATGTGAAGCTGCGACATCATGTCTTTTTGCAAGGCAAACATGCGAGCGAAGTGGCTGCGGCGATGGCTGTCGGTATCCGATCGGCACCAGCATCTGCACGTTTGCGGCCGTCACTTCACAGCGGATAGTGTTTCCGTGTTCGGTATTCGGGTGAACCCAAGCGCAAGCTGTAGGGGCCTGGGCGTTTTACAGGATGAGCGGAAGCGCAAACATGAACTGCCTAGACGGTGCAGCCACCTTGTGGCAGAGAGGTCAACCAAACACAGAACTAATATAGCAATAATCAAGAGTATTCTACTTTGCTGCGGCTGTAAATTTTGGCAGGAGGGTAATTGTGAACACGTTCTTCTAGATGTTT
Organism: Dermacentor silvarum; assembly: GCF_013339745.2. NCBI lineage: Eukaryota > Metazoa > Arthropoda > Arachnida > Ixodida > Ixodidae > Dermacentor > Dermacentor silvarum. The sequence goes on along the minus strand of NC_051154.1, from coordinate 374,729,984 downwards.
AACATGTTTACACTTGGCTTAAGCAATTATGCTATTTGTTTGGTTGGTTAATCTGTGCGCCACCAGTTGGCAGCACCATGCAGACCGATCATGCCGGGGTGCGACTGTTTTCACAACAAATCCGTGCAGGTGCGGGGCCTCGCCTCGGTGACGTATCACAATTTTCTTTTTTTTCCTCTCTGTTTGGCGGCGCGGTCAGTTGCGCCCCGGTGCCGCGGCGGAAGTTGCGGTGCCGGGCGCCGACGCGAAGCAGCGGTAGTTTAGGTGTTGCGGAGCGCAGCGTAGCAACAGCCCAAATGAAAGAATGCTGCTCCAGTGAGGTAGACTGCTTCCTCTCTGATAGCGAGATTATATTTGGATCATCAAAGCAGTGATGCGTTTATTTAGGAATACCATCGAACCGTTAACAGCAGCCACAGTTGTATCTAGTCACCACCAGCCCAGCGTGTTCTCCGTTCAAGTGCCGGCAACGTTGGAACGCCGCCAAATAGAGAGGAAGAAAAAACAAAAGAAAATGGTGATACGTCATCGAGGCGAGGCCCCGCCCCTGCACGGATTTGTGAAAATAGTCGCACCCATCAGGCCCTCGACGTACGTCTGCGCAGAAGCTCCTTCATCACAGCAGTAGTAGTATGGAGGGGCTTCAGTTCAAGCTAGAGTGTACTAATACACTCTATATAGTTTACGCCTCCACCTACCCCGGATGGGTTGCCAGTGTTGCCAGTTTCGGGCTACAGAATAAATTTGGCCATCGACTTGCCTGAGCTGGCTACTGGCTATATTTGGGCTACTGAAAATCTGCGACATTGCTTTGTTTGGGCTATAAGTGAAACCCTCATCCACGCTCCACAGGTGGCTCTCATCAAGTAGAAACTAATCTCGAATGCTATGTTTTAACTGGCTGCAAGCGCCAAAAAGCAATTGCGGAGCCGGAAACACACTCCGGACGCGATGCTGCAAAGCACTGATATCGAAGACAGCTGAAAAAGAAATGTGTCCTTCTACGCGACAATTATATTAGTGCCTAAATGTGTGTTCTTTCTTGAAGCACAAAGACCCGATGACGGCCACCGACACAGTGCGCGCGCTCAGACGCAGCCGCGTTTTGTTCGTACGTATGCACACACTTATCCAAGACATGATACAACAAAGGACGGCTGCTCTAGGCAAAGGAGCCGGCAGCACGGCTGTGCGTGTGTGTGTGTGCGAAATGCCCCCTCTCCTCTCTGCGCCTTTGTCTGAGCCGGTGGCTTTGATCTTTGATGCACTTAAGTTACACCGGGATTCACCACGCTAACATTTGCGCCAGCAACATCGTCTCATCTTCGTCTTATCGGTTTCAATCATCAGACACCGGGGCATCGGCGTGGGAGTAGAGGGTGTTTCACGGCACACTGTACTAACATGGCTATGCTCTGAAAGAGAGGGCAATAAATTGGGTCCGGCGATCGTGGCGCCGGCATGAAAGAAGGGAGCACGGGTAGATGACACGCTCCCGTGTGTTCATGTCCTTGGCTTCTGGGTGAAGTATCACGCCAGGCACAGCTTTTTACTTTCTCCACGTTTCTCACGGTAAGCTTTACTGCCATTTTCCTATTCCTGCGAGATCAATTTTTGCTTGTGCTTACATTCGCGAATTATTTCGATAGGTTGGACTTAAGATGGGATCCTCCTCGGAGAGGAGAATCCAGGCATAAGGAAGTGGACCAAGTATGCGAGAATGTATAAAAAAAGATTGGGAGCAGGACCCAAGCTCAAAGGTGGGTCCTTGTGCTTTTACTTACAGATGGTTTCCTATGTTCTTGGCGTGCTAGAGACCAAAGCTGGCGACGATGTTGATGTATATGTAAACTATATAAAGTGTGCCAGCTAAACCGGGCCAAGCTAACTAAAAAAGAGAGAAAACAAGATTGGGCTGTACGATAAAGTGTGTCGAGCAAACTGATAAATTTTAGAGCGAAAGCTCTACTACGCCATGTCTCGCGATGCCATTCATCGCGTCGCAATAACGTTGAGCCGCCGGAGCGCGAGCCGTTTGAGCGCAAGTGTTGCAGGTGTGACGTCGCGCCATGTGATCCGTTGCTGAGAGGCGTCGAAGCTGCGCCGCTGCGCTCGCTCGGAGCCTCGCCGCTGAGGTACCACGTGACTAGTCGAGAGCTTAATCGTTTAATGGCTGCTTCGCCGGCGCTTGGTCACTCAGTCTCGCCGTGGATGGCGCGCGGGCTGGGCACCAGAGCAAAGCGAAGCCAGATTAGCACGTTATGGAGAAACTTACCAAGCGCTGAAGCGTGCATTAATGAAACACTGTGTGCATAGTCCTTGCAAAACCAAGTCAAACAGACCTTTCGATCGTGATAACTAGGTTTACCTCAGCCAATTTTTCGGTTACCATTGCGTACGTAATTCTAAGAAAATGACATTACTAATTACTAGAGCAATAGCCGAAGATCTCATGTCAAGTTGTGCATCACATTCGAAAGCATCATGCCCAATTGTTTCGAGTTCGCTATGTCTTAAGCTTTCCGCTATCTAGCGCCACAACGCAGAGCGCGAACAAGGGGGCGAAGTGAGCGCGCGACATCAGCGTTTTCGACAGGGGTAAAAAAAGTTAGCGTAGCTTGCACTGGAGGTGCAACGCTACAGAGAGAGCGGAGCTGATGGGCACCTAGCTTGTCCTGGCTTTTGGGCTAGACTAAGCACTACCAAGTCATCCCCAGCATTTTCCGGAATTTATTCATTATTGATCGATTATGGATTAGCTATTCATTGGCTATCGATGGAATATCGATGACTGACTAAACTTAAATAGTCCCAACCATGCTTAGCTAGACTTAACCAGGCTCAGCTTCGCTAGTTCACAGGGGCATGTGCCATTGCGCTTGGACCCTTTCTGCACGACCGCCACGATCGGCCCACATTTTCTGTTCGCACGTTACGCCCTCAGCTCGACTTAAACAGCTCCGCTGTTAAAACGTCTCAGTGCACTAAAGGGCGACAGTGATAAAGTGGCAAGACACCGATTTGAATGTTAGTTGCTGCTAAGAACAAGCACCCACACGACGCTGTATTGTCGGCCGTGCGCCTGAGGGCGACTAGTGGCATCCGCCGTAACGCCGTACGTGGAGGTAGTGGAGGTAACGGACGAAGTACGCTGATGCCCCAAAGGAGGGCGCACCTCATGCACGACCGAGAGGCGCGGGGGCTTCGACTCGGTGCACTTTTTTTTTCTGCTACAACACTGAAACGCGGAATAAATAACTAGGAGAGACGTGTAACGATCTGGAAACAACTGAACATGATGCTTTCGAACGTAATTCACAATTTGGCGCGTGGTCCTTGGCAATTGTGCAAGCACTTATAAATTTGGTAATTAGTGTTCAATAAAGAGGGACTCCCCAGAAAGTCATCAGTATAGGCTGGATAGAAGGGAATTGACAAGTTCGCGTAACGCCGTCGCAAGAAAAACAGTGTTGGTCCGATAAAGCGGCGACATACTGTATAAGAAGGAGGTCTATGTTAGGTGAACACCTTGAGCTAAATGTTACCTTCTCTTGTTTTATAGGCTGGATTGCACAACCAAGTGCACACTTAAGCGACGCCTGTGCGATGGCTTACTGAAAAGTCTGCAAGTGCGCGCAGGCGTCACGGACACTTTGTTACGACGGGTCGTGAAAAAAGAGATTGCCGTAGTCTAATGTTAAAATGTATATAGAAATTAAACTCCAAACAAAAATAGCTATTTTTGGCTACAAATTTTCTTGCTCTTTTTTGTGTTTCGCTACATTTGGTTTACAATTTCTCTAGCTTTGGGCTTCGCCGCCTCGTCCGACCTGGCAACACTTCCGGCCATTTGTAAAAATGCCCAGATCACCTGTGGTTACCGGAATACCGGAAACGCTCGGCGCTGCGTCAGAATGCTAGCAACGTATGCTATTTCGATAGCTCTCGCTTGGGATTGACTGCCAGGCGGCTGGCGGAGAAGCGGGAGAGGTTGGCTGTCATGGAGCTAGCGTCTCCCGCTAGCTCCATGACAACCGAAGTAGACGACACGACCTCCCATCATGACGCATCGCCAGTGAAGGCGGAGCTCAGCCCCGATCGCTCGGCGAGCGAGTTGAGGAGCAAAAGCATGGCTATGGAGGAATGTAACTTGTTATCGTTCGCAGCTCTCTTAATATGAGAGGCTTCACAAACATTGTGGCACGAATGTTTTACTGTAGCTGTACCCTACGCGTCTACAAAATTTGTTCGAACTGTTTCAGGGACCTTTGAGGTCTTTGGTCACTTTCCTCTTGCCTCAGCCATAAATAAAGGTGGCACTATGCATCTGACATTCGTTGAAGTTCAGCATCTGTTCGTTCACATGTTCCACCAAGCAATATAGAAAGTTAGTATTGTTCTGCTAGTGTGCTGCAATGCTATGCTAAATTTTCATCTTGTTTCTTGCAGGTTACATCCTCCAGCAAGTTCACGACGACAACTGTGCAGCTCGAATGCAACCTGTCCTCCATGCTAAGCAGGGAGATTAAGTAGCCTGGAAAGCTGGTGGTCCTGTAAATACAGGGTGTTTTTTTAGCTGCACCAAATTTTTTAAATTATAAATATATATATCTTGGTCACGTTAGGTTTGCCATTCGAGTGTACGGATTGGCCGCCTCTAGATACAGAGCAATTTAGTCACTTAAGTCTGTAATTAGTGAAGTTAGGCTAATTAACTTTCTAATTATCCACTATAGGTGGCTACAGCAAATGAGTACTTCGGGGCCCGTCGTCGACACTACCTATCCCAACGATCACATTTTGAATAGCGGAGTTCATGTGGGAGCTACACGAACAATTAGTTCCCCTTGGCAGGCTCCTTGAAACCGAAACTGGCCGCAAAAAGAGCGTCTGTTTCGTCGATGTCACCGCCCCCCTGCCTTTCGTAACATCTCCGAGGTAAGCGGTAGTCCGGCTCCGCGAGCAGCTTGCATTATTTTCTTGCTATCTGCGGCGTTCGCAGTCGACGCTACAGACTGATATGATGCCGTGCCTGCAGTATCTAAAAGCCAAATTTAAGGAGCAGGGTTGGCGCTACAGCACAACATGGTGCCCGACCGAATGACGAAGTAAATTTGGTGGCCCACCGGCACTGAAGCGCTAGGCCAACGCTGCAGACAGCAAGGATATAACGCAAGCTGCTCGTTGGGCTGGACCGGCGGTGACGTCGGAGACGTGACGAAAGGAGGGGAGGGGGGGGGCGACGACGACACAGATGCTCTTTTTGCGGCCAGTTTCGGTTTCAAGGAGCCTGCCAAGGGGAACTAATTGTTCGCGTAGCCCCCACATGAACTCCGCTATTCAAAATTTGATTGTTGGAATAGGTAGTCCTCATTTGTACTCAGTACTCATTTGCTGTAGCCACCTATTGCTGATAATTAGAAAGTTAATTAGTGTAACTTCGGTAATTATGCACGTAAGTGCTGAAATTGCTATGTATCTAGAGGCTGCCAATCCGTACACTTGAATGGTAAAGATAACGTGACCAAGATTCACATCTTTCTAATTTCAGAAATTTGGTGCAACTAAAAAGAACACCCCATATGTGCTATCTAGTCATGTTTGCGATTTCTATGTCAGCACATTCTTAAATAAATATGAACCAACTCAACTATATATACATCTGCTCATTTATTACCCTGTTTAATTTATAGCTAGCTCAACAATGTAGTATTTGTATCCAAATGCCTGCATCGCTAGGCATCCAAGATTGATGGGCATGGGTAGACTCGCATATATAGAACGATGGATAGCCAATCATTGCCAGAAATGGTCTGCTGGAGTTTACATTACAACTCTTTGTAGTGACCATACTTTCATGTTGATGATTTGTGCCATGCAAATTCAGGAATGTTATTGTAGTGCATAGAAAGCCAATAAGTGTGCAGGCATTCAGAAGGGTTACTAATGCACTGTGTTAGAATAGCAATGAACAAAAAAATATCTATTGACCTGTGTACTGCAAACATTCGCTAGCATGGCTAGCAATACAGATGTCTGCATTGCGGCCTTTAATGTCAACCTAATGTTAACGTTCAATTGCATGTCATTAGGAAACGCATCAGAAGCTCATGCGTTAGGTGCACATCAGAAACTCGTGCGTCAGATGCACATCAGAAACTCGTGCTTCAGATGCACATCAGAAACTCATGCGTCAGGTGCACATCAGAAACTCATGCGTCAGGTGCACATCAGAAACTCATGCATCAGGTGCTCTATAGAAATACGGTGGCCAATTTGTAATAGACTCACATTAGGAATACATCAGAAAGCGCATTAGACAGTCATTAGCCACTCAAATAATTATGTTGCATAAAGACATCAGCCTCTCTATAGAAAGACATTAAATTTTTTCATAAGGGCTGAGCCGTTAACTGTGCTGCTTCATCGTGTGGCAGTAGTTGTTTCTGCACATGAAAAGACACAAAAGTATGTGACTCATGAGAAGCTCCCAAATATTCATGCAGCTCGCCTATGCATTTGCAACACATGCGGCGTCCATACTAAGGAATGTTCCTATGGTGCTGGGCTGTTAAGCACGAGGTCGTGGGATCGAATCCCGGCCAGGGCGGTCGCATTTCGATGGGGGCGAAATGCGAAAACACTCGTGTACTTAGATTTAGGTGCACGTTAAAGAACCCCAGGTGGTCTAAATTTCCGGATTCCTCCACTACGGGGTGCCTCATAATCAGATCGTTCACAGGCTTCGATCACAGGCTTGGACGTGAAGTGGGCTGGCGACTCGCTTGTCGTTCACATGCTTTTTTGGGGGGCCCATGGGCGCTAAAGAGGCCAGGGTAAGTAGTAATGAAAAAGGTGCTTTAGGGAAACCTCTGACTAACAGCGCCGGTAGCAAGAGAAAAACGAGAAAGAGCTCGCTTCGCAATAGGTTATATAAACATGAAGGGCGGTAGAAGAAAAGAAAAGTGGTTAGAGATTGAGGAGCAGTTAAAAAGAGAACGAATAGGTGTGTACGCGTTTACAGAAACGCACCTTAGAGACTTAGAAGAGCCACCAATGATTGAGAATTACGTTTGGGAAGGGTGCAACCGAACCAAATTGGAAAGAAAGGGAGGGGGAGCTGAAATGCTCATACATCAGGGGGCCATGTGGGAAAGAGTAAATTCAAAGTGTCAAGAGCATACCTTTGGCTATCAGGCAAAGTCAGTGGAAAGAAAACTTGGCTGGGAATGACGTATTTATGGACAGGGAAATATTGAAAAGAAACGAATGAAGAGTTAGTGAAATGTCTAAGTGCGGATATTAAGAGTTTCGGGATGGAGGACGAAATTATTCTGTTGGGTGACATGAACGCCCACATACAGGATCTAGATGGTTTTACCGACAACAACGGGAGGTTACTGCTAGATCTCTGTGAGCAACAATCCCTCGTTATCGTGAACACGGCGCCAAAATGTGATGGCCGGATCACATGGTAAGGCGTAAATAAACAATCGGCCATCCATTACTGTCTGATGACAAAAGGAATTTATGATAAGTTAAAGAAATGGTCATTGACGAGGAAGGGGATAGCAGCATAGGGAGTGACCATAAGCGCATCATTTTGAAAATGGGATATGTAGTTGGGAAAGAGAGCAAGGAACGAAGAATGACCAGTCGAAATTTGAACGATGAACAAATAGCAAATATAGCCACAAGAGTCGAGAAAGAACTTGACAAATGGCCAAGCAAGGAGTGGGAATATGGTGAGCTTGTAAGTGTAATGACGAAAGAAATGAGGGAAGAGAATGAACATGCTTGTTGGAAAGGAAAAAGGAAACCGAAAAGCTGATGGAACAGGGAGATACGGGAGGCGATCGACGAACGAAAGAAAGCATCACGAGAACACAGACAGGCAAGAAATTCACAGTTGCCCCTGGATAAAATAGACAGAAAATGGGAAATATACCGCGGGAAAAAAACATGGTTCAAATATTAGTTCAAAAAAAGATTAAAGGAGAAGTGAATGTTGGTTGTCAGAAATAGGTGCGAAAAAGAAGGCCGCACCTAGAATATTTTGGAAGCACATTAACGTATTGGGCAGGAAGTTGGGGACAGTACAACAACATATCCTTGAAGAAGATGGAAATAAACTGGAAGGGGACGCAGCATTAAAGTATGTTCGAAAAATACCAGCCGAATCATTTCAGGGCAATGGCGAGGTGGGTTCTGAGGAAAAAAACAGAATGAACGAAAACCAGACGGAAAAGGAGTTGGTGCTGAGTAATTTTAGCTGGAAGAGAACTGAAGAGAAAATTCCTAAACGCACAGCCACAGGTTTAGACGAGGTTCCCGTTAGACTGATTAATGAGCTAAGACCAAAAAGTAAGGAAGCTCTGTGGAAAGCAGTAGCAAAATGCTTACAACATAGGCGAATACCACACAGTTGGAGACAAAGTAGGATGAAATTAATTTATAAAGGTAAGAGGGAAAAAAACAAAATTCACTCTTATTGACCGCTGACCATTACATCGGTAATATACAGGTTAGCAATGCAGGCGATTAAATTGAAGCTGCAAGCATGGGCAGAGAATAATGGCTTAATGGGAGAACTTCAGAATGGTTTCAGAATCGGTAGGCGGCTCGATGATAACTTATTTGTCCTTGCTCAGTGTATTGAAATATCCAAAAAAAAGGTGACCACTATATGTGACTTTTCTAGACATTACCGGAGCGTATGACAACGTAGATCGCAGTATTTTGTGGAATATTCTAGAAGGGGAAGGTAGAGGCAACGACTGTATACAGCTATTCAGGGAGATTGACCGAGAGAATACTGTTTGCGTTGAATGGGAAGGGATGACGAGCAACAATAAAGTTGATATCAACAAGGGACTGAGACAGGGCGGTCCTTTATCCCCGCTGCTGTTTATGATGTACGTGGTAAGGATGGAAAGAGCGCCAGAAGGAATCAATATCGGGTTTAACCTCTCATACAAACAAGACGGCACAATAGTTGAGCAGGAGCTTCCAGGTTTATTTTATGCGCGCGACATTGTGTTGCTTGCTAACAAGCAAAGTGATATGCCACGTCTGGCTGTGGAGAAGAAGTTGAGAAGATAGGATTAAAATTTACCTTTCAAAAATCAGGTTTTATGGTATTCAATGAAAACAGTGAACAGACAGTGTTGATTCAGGGTCAGGAAATACCTCGGGTAAAAGAATGCAAATGCCTTGGTATATAGATAAACGAAGGCGATAGATAACTGGAGACACAGGAGAAAAAAACAACCGCAAAAGGGAAGAGAAATGCGGCCATAATGAAACACAGGGCGCTATGGGGATACAATAGGTACGAGGTACTCCGGGGTATGTGAGAAGGTGTAATGGTTCCAGAGCTTACATTTGGAAATGCGGTTGTTTGCTTGAAGTCAGGAGTACAATCAGGACTCGATGGCAACCAAAGGTCAGTGGGACGCCTCGCGTTGGGCGCCCACGGGAAGACTACTAATGAAGCGGTGCAGGGTGATTTGGGCTGGACAAATTTTGAAGCAAGGGAGGCTCAGAGTATAATTGATTTTATAGAACGACTGAGGAAAATGGAAGAAAGTAGATGCGGTGCAGGAGTGTTCAGGTATTTGTACAGGCAAAACATTGACTCACAGTGGAGGAAAAGAACTAGGAAGCTTACCAGCAAATATGCTACCGGTATGACCAGCAACATGGCAACAAGGAACGTCAAACGCAAAGTGAGAGAGGCTGAGACAAGGTTATGGGTGGCGGCAATGGAAAAGAAACCTGCTATGACTAACTACCTCAAAGTAAAAAAGGAAATCAGGAAAGAAACAATTTATGATAACTCAAAGGGAAGCTCCTTACTTTTCGAAGACAGATCAGGATGCCTTAGAACGCGCAGTTATAAAGCAAAGTACACCAAGGATGAAGCCGCATGTGCTTGCTGTGGAAAAGCTAGAGAAACGGTGGAACATGGTTTATTGGAATGTGAAGAAATCTACCCAGCTGCAAGTCTAGGCTACTCTGACCTCCTTGAAGTCCTTGGGATCAGGGATAGCACGGGCAAAGTAAGCATGTCAGCTGTAGAGATTAGTAAGAGGCGGTTGGAGGTTTGGTGGCAGAAAAGTAGGGAGACCACAAACAGCAGAGACGTACAGAAACAGAGTTCCTAGTAATGGTTGAACAAGGTTGATGTCTGGAATTCTTTGTATTTGCTTATAAAGATAACAGTAGGCAAAATAATAAGAGCTTGGTGGCGCAACCCACCACCCCGTTTAAAAGGGGACGCTCATAGCATCCATCCATCCATCCATCCATCCATCCATCCATCGTGGTTTTGGCACGTAAAACCCCATAATCTAAACTACTAAAGAGTGTTCAACTGTACAAGTGCACGAAGCTATGATTGGGTGGAAATTCCCCATCTGTCCTACTAAAGTCATGACTTAATTATGAATTCTAAACTATATATATATATATATATATATATATGAAACAAAGATTACAATACAGCCGTGTCTAGTAGGACGGTGGAGACGAAAACATCAATAAATCCGCAAGGCAAATTGTTTTCCTGTATACGACCAACTTTCTTGTGAAAGTATGATATCATGATAAAACTGAGGTGTGCGTTGAAGTAAATTCGTTGAAGCAGCAAGTATAGAGCGACAATTCAACTGAAGCATACTCATCAGCCCTGGGGCGACGAGAGCACCGCAGTGGCAACTGCTCTCTCGAAAATAGAGTCTGTTATCTCGGCGACATTAGGGCTTTTCTTAGGTTTTGAATGAGGGCGCGAATTTGAGGTAGCATTCATGGGGGAGCCGCGACGTTTAGGGGCCCGCGACTCCACATCCATGGTCCATGCGCCATCCGACTCCAACTTACTGGGACCAGCTACATTTGATAGCTTGTCAGGGAAAAAAGACCTAACATTTTCCGTACTGCCAATTGGCAGATTGGGCTTGTTGAGCTCAGGTACAGCATTAGGTTTTGACGTAGCAAGAGGTACAGAAGTGGCATGCAGAACTTGCAATAATTGTGCGGGCTCAATATGCGATGTACAGTCAGACGCACTTTCAACGAGCCGTTCCATGACCTTAACCTTCGACTTTTCTACCGCAGCTGCAATCGCTTCTTAAATGGTCGAATTCATGGCAGCACGCTGCCGCAACACAACACCAGCGTAACTATGTGATCTTTCCTTTACAGCGACAGTCGCCTCTCTACGGAAGCAACACCTCTTATCCATTAACTTCTTGTGCTCGAGAAGGACAGTCGCAATTATTCGCCTGATGGGCTCCTCCCCATAGGCAACACTTCTCTGGTTGAGTTACGCACTCATTGCCCGCATGTCCGTCATCACAGATGCAGCAACGAGGACTAGACTTGCAGCCGCCCATGCTGTGTCCAAACACCAACAACTATGGCATTCTAACGGGTGCAATGCAAAAGGGTCTACCATCAAAACAAGTCCAGCAATCTGGGACATCGACTACTGTGGTAAGGTCGACCCTAGGGCGATGCGGTCGGCGTAATCTATGGGCATGGATTTTTAAAAAATGCTGCAGCATTTTTTAAAAATCTATTGCTAAGCAATGGCTTGTTTTTCGCAATTTGCACTTTAGGCACTCAATCCCGACAACGTTCTCATGCTATATGTCGAGTTTAGTTTAATTCCGCTGGCTGGATTTTTTTTCCTGGGACACTTTTGTAGACCCGTTTAAAATGCATGGGGTGATTTTTTAAATGCTGATTGCAGCGCAGCGAGAACTCATGCGCTAATTGCACTCTGGTGGCGTATACTATAGATCGCCCTCTATATGTTGGTAAACTTTGGTTTTATTCCGCTAGCTGAATTTTTTTCCTGGGGCGCTTTTGTGCAGCCACTATGCAGCGAAGCAGCACTACAGGGGCAACAGATCCGTCCGTCGTTGTATTGAAGTGAAAGAGCTTGTCGATCACGTTAAAACTCATAGACTCTAATGTGCAGCTATGATGCACATTCGTGCCCCGATGTACAAGCAAAGATGACACTGGCCTATTCTGCAACAAGTAGCCGACCGATTGGCTTTATGGAATGACATCCAAGCATTAAGCCCGGCTAAGCGCGCTATTACTGTCAATTTTCAGCGCATTCTAAAATGTTTTATTTGGTATTTAGAAATACAAAGATTATCGTCTAGCTTTACTTATGAATACCCATTGGTAATTACAATGAATTATTGACCAAATAAATAAGTAATTGCGCAATAAGCTAATTAATAGAAGTATAGTAACTAGTGAGCACTAGTAACTGGCATACTATGGTTAGTTCTCTCGGTTTTACACACCTGCAATGCAATGGGTATCAAATTAAATATCCTAACTTCAAGTAATTCACCAGTGAGACCGGCTGGAAAGATGTATGATGAAGTCTGTAGCGATAATGAATCAGTTATTTTACTGGTACAGCAGTTGTTTTGATCCGTGCACGTCGTCATTGGGGCCATTTGCACTTTAACATAATGAGCATATTGCTTAAAATTAATAACTGATAACGCCAAATATACCTTTCATGAAGTTTTGCGTCATGGATATCAAATGGAAAGTCATTCAAACAGTGACTCATATATTATAACTAGGAGTGGCTGGACTGAGTTACTAGTGATCATGGATCACTTTGCTTAATGTGAAAGCGGTAGCCTTTATTCATATACGTCGTCATTGATATCAATCGAGGAGTCATTAAATTAGTATTTATTTGGTTACTACTGCCAACCGATTACGCGCAGTTATTAGTGATCACTAGTGATACGCTCAGTTCAATGCTCTCGCATTTTATACAGTATAGCTTATTGGACATAAAATGAAAAGGCATATAAAGACTATATAAAGACTAATTCAATAATAAAAACTACGAGATGGTAGAACCGAGTCACTTGCGATCACAAATCACCTTGGTTAGTATGACAGTGGTAGCCTTGATTCGGGCACATCGTCAATGGCATCAATAAAAAACTGAATACATGAGTATCATTGGTGACCATTATTAACTGATGATGCCGAGTCGTTAATGATCACTAGTTATACGTTACATTCGATGTGCTCATACTTTTAAACAACATAGCTGATTGGAAGAGTTTAGCAATCGTCTGCCATTTTGTTTCAGGTGTTACCGTGAAGGCACTCTTAGTTCTAATAACAACGCCACCTAGATGTTGCCAATCGTAGTGGTTAAGGGGAAAGAAAAATGGCAGCATATCCACGGGGTGAATGATGAAGAGTGGGGCGAAGCATCACCGACGGTGGTGGCGTCGTGGTCGGGAAAGGCACGCAGCAACGAAGCGATGGCGGTTATTCGAGCGGTGTCGTTCTTAATGGACGATATCTTGGTTAGATTGTTCGAGAACCACAACCGGTCGCACACGTCGCAACTGTGGCCGAACGAAACGTCCAGAAAGTCTCTCTTGAACCGGGCGTCGGCACCTTCGTGTTCTTTCTTGGCACGTTTTGCAGCGGCCTCTCGAACTCTGACCTCCTCGTCCGCCCGTCGATAGGCACGCTTTCTCGTCGCTTCTCGTTGCCGGACGGCTTGGAGATCATCTTCTCGTGCGGCCTGGCGCCGCTGCCGCGCCGCTTCGGCCTCTCGTTCTCGTACACCGGGATCTTGTCGGCGCCGCCGCGCAGCTTCGCGGCGCGCTTATGCCTCGCGCGCCCGCACGTCGGGGTCCCTTCTTCGAGCGCGAGCCGCCGCCGCCCTGCGCGCACGCCGCTCAGCAGCCTTGTCCATCTTCCGCATACCCTCTGAACGCGCGCGCGCCAAAACGGCGCGTTTATTGTATTATAGAGCACCCCCTGGCGTACGGCGCCGCCGAAGAACACGCGATCGTCTCTCTCCTTCCGTACGTGTGACGTCATTCCTGTTTTCATAAAACTAATAGCGTCCTCGATCACCTTGCCCCGGGGTTGCCCCGAAACCAGAATGGTGCGCTGTGCACCGCGGTGGTGGCGCACTGCGGAGGGTCAACATCGAGGACAAAACTGCACCTTGTGCAGATGCTTGCATGCAGCGCCACTTTGCCCCTGGCGCGCAAAACGTGCGCAAAACGCGCGCGCGCACGTTTTATTGTTTGCAGGTGCAGAGCATGCGCGGAAAGCACTCGAACCTTGTCAAACTGCGTGCTCCGACATACCTGGTTACAAGCACACACCAATGGATTTTATAATTAATGGCAAGCGACATAATGTGGCGATGAAATGAACGATTTTATGGCGCGTTTTTAGCAACGTACGCGCGGGCAGTCGAGCGTATTGTCAGCAACACAGCGCGGTGCGCTTCCTCGTCCCCCTCCCAGCAAGTTCTAGCAGCACAAAGATGGGGAGCCAAATAATCTCCTTACTCCGGTGTCGTCGAGGCGCCTGACGACCCGTTCAACGAACCTGTCCACTTTCGGCCGCTCTTTCACCACATTGTTTTTGGACGAAGTCGATCAGCATGTCCTCTTCGCTGTCAGACGGCCTTGAAAAAAGCTCAACGATTGCGGCAACTAGCAGCACTTCCTTTCTCATTGCCGACATCTCGACTAGTTAACTCCGTCAACTCCGTGCAACCGCAGCTATCGGGCCAGAGCGTGCGCGGTTCCGCAGTCGGCGCGCGTCCCGCAGTGCTTGCTGGGATTGCACCCCGGCGCACCGCCGATTTTCTCGGTGCGAGACGGGGCAACGGAAAACCGCCCCAACAGGGTGCGCTTCCGGTGATCGAGGATGGTCGGTGCGCACCGGTGCGGTTGATCGAGGATGAAAGTGCGCACCAAGGCGCCCCGGTGCGCACCGGTGCGGGTGATCGAGGACGCTATAACCTTTTATTTTTTCATACTACAAGTAACGCCCTCTAGTATCGTACCATCTTGCATTTTTCAGCGTATATGCATTCGTTATATAGTACAAGTACCGCCCTCTACGGCCAGTTCAAGCACGCGTTCGCTACGCGGACGCTGGCGGTTCACTCCATTTATATATACGTGCGAGCGAGCGAACGGGAGAGTGGGGCGCAGGGAGGAGAGAGAGCGAACGGCGAGAGAAGGAGCGGCGAAGCACTGCACCTACCCTCTCCTACACTCTCTCCACACACGCGAGAGCTCCGCCGAGCTCCCGCGATGCGAGCCCCCTCACACGCCAGAGCGCGCTCTTCCTCTCTACTCACTCTCTGCTACTCCGGAGGCGGTTACCTACGACGGGACGCTCGGGCCACGCCATAAGGAGCTTCGCCCCTAAAAGGCATTCTTAAGGCGGGCGCAGAAAGTACACGCCGGTTTCTGGCGCTCGCGCCATGACTCAGCAGGCGCTTCAAGCAATGACAGTGCAGTCTGCAGCATGCTGCTGGCCGAAGTACGGGGTGCAACTCGGATGTGGTAAAAGGGTGGGGGGGCTACCATTGCAACGAGAGGGTAATTGGATGTGACGGACATTGGCGCCGGAAATTCAAGGGATGGTTGATTTCAAAGCGATAGCTGTGCGCTATGACATAGTCAAACTCGGCGGGTTTTAACGTTGGATCCTGAACGCTATTATAGAGAAGGTTTACTGCGAGCGTGTTGAGGCGCGGTGGGGTTTAAAGTGATAGCCCTGTGGCGGCCTATACGCGAAAAAAATTGACTCTAACTGAAATATCCTTACGTGATTTGAATGCGAAAGCATTATGACTTTTAGTTATCACCAATAAAACTTCTTAAGTATTACAACCTGTTTGCGATGCTTTCTTCGCGTTCTTTTCTCTGCGTTCATTAATCCCCAGACCGCAACCATTCAGAACTCATTGCCAAGTAGCGACGAGGTAATATTGTGATCCACTTTAATCCACCTTACTCCAATTTAATACATTCTACTTCTCCTTTCTGGAGTTATACGTGCCAAAACCAGTTCTGATTATGAGGCGCGCCGTAGTGGAGGGCTCCGGATTAATTTTGACCACCTGGGGTTCTTTAACGTGCACTACAACGCAAGCACACGGATGTTTTTGCATTTCGCCTCTATCGAAATGCGGCCGCCACGGCCAGGATTCGATCCCGCGATCGAGTGCTCAACAGCACAATGCCTTTGCTGACTGAGCCACCGCGGCGGGTTTAATCCATTGTAATCTACTTTACTTCACCTTAATTCACTTTGCGTCACCTTACTCTAACTTTAGTTCACTTCACTGTAATTCACCTTAATTCACTTTAATTCACAATAACTACCCATAATTACTTCTCATTAACGTTGTCATACCGTTTACTATCTTCTGTATTACTACTGATTTCATTCAAGACGCTGATGACGTCACATTGATCTTTGGTACCACTCGTTGCGGACGACGGCGGCTTTTCTGCCTCATGACACAGTAATGCTTTCGCATTAATAACTACTGTAGACGACAACGGTCCGTCTATACGGCACAGAGTAAACAACTTTTCCGCTTTCATTGCGATTTGAGCAGCCCCGGTGCGCGGCACCCCGTCATGCTCAGAGATGCTGCAGATAGTTCTTGCGCGGGGACGAGGGTGAGCCTGCATACTTCTTTAAGTACACGCGATAGAGTGAGATCGCTGCTCCGGCCTAAGCGGCCAGAGGCTCTATTCTGGACACGCATGGCGGCTGCACGGCCGCCATTATTGACCATCTTGGCTGTCTTATTGCCTGTCCAGAGGGCACGTGTTTTGACATTCGTGTCGGGAAACGGAAGTTTTGCAAAATGCAATTTTCCGTTTTCATCAGAATGACGAAACGTGACGTGGAGCTGCAAATTTTATCGACTAATACTTTTTTGTGGTCCTTGGCACCTCTATTGCTACTTCAGCACTTTAAAAAGAAAGTGGACGGTAGAGTGCAGAAACCCGTGCGATGCATCTGCAATTTCGCAAATATGTGGTGGCGTTCCAAGGTAGCCGGCATGTCAGCTTGCTGATTGGCTGAACGAATATCCCGTGAAGAGCGTCACAGGAAAAGCTGTTTCGTAAACGTCAATTTGACGTTGCGTGACGTTGCGCGGGGCCGCCATTGCAGAGCTTTTCCGCCATAATTTGTGGTGCGACGAGCCGCGCGAATTATGGTAATGAGCGGCCATATGCAATAGCAGTCGATAGGCATGCGTATCGCCGCATTTTCCCTGTCATTTGGGGCCATGAAAATCTTTTGTTCACAACGCGGGCTCATAGCATTTGTATCGCTCTCGGGTAGTGTTGGCATTTGTGTTTTGAACCATCATTTTTATTAAAAACACGTTTATTTGAAATAATATTGGTTGAAACTAGCAAACTTTCTGCGACTTTTTGCACGTTTCACTACTGCGTTTGTATTGTAATCAATATTAATCACTTTTCGCGTCATCAAAGGCTATCACAATGGTGACTTTTTAATTTATAAAAAGAAATAAAAGTTTATAAAAGTTTCCTCTCGCGGTGCGAGTAAGCAGCGAAGTGCACAAGAGATGGCAGTGCCGGCGCTTACGTCGCTCAAGCGGATACCTGTGGCGCGCGTTACGCCATCGATGATATTCAGCCGCTTCTCAGCCAGACGAGTCGGGCTGAGTCACGCGTTTCACGAGATAGCGATAACGCGGCCTAGAGCGTGCGCTGATCATCACTGGCAGGTCGCGTATGTTGTCTCAATGTAGAAAGCAAGCGCGTGGTCGCCAATATAAGATGACTCATTCCATTCCCCGAGGACACGCATCCTAGCTAATAAAGCAGACGCCAGCTTGTCCCCATGCAGACGATGGAAGCGAGGAACGATTTTGATGGAATAATTGTAGGCTTTGAGATAGCTGCTTCATTTTTACTGGGGAGGAAAACTGTTTTCCTTTATCAATAACGCTAGGTTCAATGCCTACATTACAGTTTCTTAGGCGAAACGTCAAATTTCGTCACCTTACGAAACCAAAACGGGGCCATCGTAGCCATCTTGTAAGCGTCGCGCCTACGTCACGCCTCGAAGAAAATGGCGGAATGTCCAGAATAGAGCCTCAGAAGTGCTTAATGACGCCGTGGTGGGAACGCGCCTTTGCCGATACGGATGGTACAAGAGCTGAAGCAAGTGGTATACCGGTGTTGTTTCCGCCAGGTTGGCTTCTCTGTGCCAAGTAGAACGACTTTATCACTTGTCACGGCGTGACGACGCTCGGCCAACGGCGGTGCGGGTGGCGCGAGGAAAAAAGATGCCCTGCGTTCAGGGACACCATCCCTCACCAGTACACGGAAGCCCAAGCGCAAAGTTCACTCAAGTTCGCCTAAGAGATTTGATATGGGAGATGTGGTTTATGATGAATAAAAAAATAATAATCCCGATAAGTAAGCCAGAGAATGTCGATTCCACTGCCAATCAGCACCAAATCCACAGATTTACCACATGAAAAATATTCTATAATCGCGAAGTATGATTCGCATCACTTGTGCTAAAAAACTGCGTTGGATCTCGTGTAAAGCTTTCATTGTTGTTTTACTTCCTCTATAATAATAAATAAATAATATTGATGTAATAGTAGTAGTATTAGTAGTAGCAGGGGTAGTAGTAGCAGTAGTAGTAGTACTATTAATTATTATTGTTGTCATCTTTGTTTTTACACGCTCGTGGAAAGAGTCAGTGGTTGTTGCTCAGCGAAAATGACAGACAAGAGTTGCCATGGATGAAGTAGAAGGAACAAAACAGACGCAAGTTTGAAATGGAGACACTGGAGCACCTAAATCAATCAACAGCTCTGATTACTTTGCTCTTTATTGATCGGCTCCTATGGCGCCGGGGCTTCTTTTACAGATGACTGGCAGAAAAGCAATGCAGTTGTGGGAGTGCAACGCTTTACCGTTACATATCTTTATGCTACCTTATTTTTAAGCAGATCGAACATGAAATTAGACAGTGGCAGTACAGGTTGTAGAAGTTACATTGATATGATGCTCCAACGACCACTCACTCCTACCGTTAAGAGTATCAAATGCGTTTTATAAACTCGAAAAATGAATTCGCCGTCACAATTGGCTCTCAGATGAGGGAATTTATTCATTTGCATCAGGTTTCCGAAGACGCAAGAATCTGTTGACTCGGTCGTAGGACTTGCACATATATTTTAGCAAAGGCGAAAAACGCCACCAATACGTAGATCTACTGCAAATCGTTGCGAAATGCTTGCGGGAGTGTGACGCTGTTTCGTGCCTTCAGAAATTATTTACTATTGTGGATAGGTAGCTCGCAGCAAACGAAACGAATGTGTCGAATAACTTTACATAAACAAAACAAAGCTCAATGGCGATGAGAAAGAACATCATCTTGGTTGCATATCTGAAATTTTAATTTTAGCTGCGCTTGGGTGTTTTGCATCCCTACTGTTTCTAGCGTTAGCATAGGTGTCTCTTCTACTCCTGGAAGCGGGGCTAAGTACAGAGCGATGAACAGTGTGTGGTAGCTAATTGAATAACAATTTATTTAGATTTCACATAGCGTAGTCTCTTAGGCCATAAGCTAAGGTGAAATTAGCCATACCACTTCAACAGTTTATGCTGGAATTGTTAGTGCACACTGCTTGTAGTATAATGGTTTACATTTTGCTGCAAAAAAATGAGAACTCTAAAAGCGCCGGTGCGACATGGTCAGCAACATTAGCCACACCGGTATTAAGTACAGTACGGTCCACATTTAGAGGGAACACGCGAGCGCGTGGCCGGCGCTACGCGGAGCGCTAACTGCTAGCGAGATTTTGAAACTTGGAGCATGCTCATAAAGGCGCAAGGGCGGTGCTTGCCGCCGTTCGTCTGCTACTTACCGCCCCCGCGCTTGCCGTGCGCTGGATAGCGCGTTCGTTTTTCTGCGGTGCGATTCATGTCCCTGGACTCTTCCTGCGCCTCGTCGGGTAATCAGCGCGCAGAACTCAAAAAAAAAAAAAAAGTACCGTTCGTTTGTTGCTGTGGTTTCTCGGCAGCTTTGATGCGATTTCATTCATGGCCAAAGCGGCTGAATTTCGATTACGGGCGAAATGCAAAGAAAAGCCATGTGCTTATAGTATTTAGAAGCACGTTAAGGAAACACTTGCGATTGATAATAGTTCAAGATCTCCCAATACGGCGTGACACCGAATGATATCTTTGTTGTGGCTTGCAATACCCCCGCAAATGTTAGTTCTCGCTCGCGTGATTTTTTTTTTAATCATTGAGGCAACATCACCAGAATATGCGAGGACGTGCACTTTTACGAAAATTATTGCGTTTCACCAACACGCGCGCTAAAAAATGGTGTGCGTAGAACGACGCGGAGTAAACGAAGAAGACAAAATTTATTCGTTGTATTTGTGTGACAGAGTATAGGTGAGCCAGGCCAGATCTATAGCCTCGAAACATTTAAAAAATGCAAAGCTAATGGAACATGTCTGTGCCCTGTGAAACACAAAATAAAATGCACATCTGTGCAAGCAAAGTAGGACTAAGCGCGACATACCAGGCACTAAAAAAAAATTACACTCGTAATGCCGATGATTACGCTGGTAATCGCAAAAAAAAAAGTCGGTTGTTTAGGCCTCGGGCTTTTGGTTTCATCGTTTTGGGGTGTCTAGAGAAATGTGTGGTGGATCCTGGGTCTTCCATTCTCATATGAACCTAAGTCGCTTCGTGCTCAAATAGCGTGCCCTAGACTTCGTTCAGTACAGGGTGACGTCACCTTCAGCGTCGATTACGGCCTTCATCCTTTCAGGCAGAGACCTGTACAGTGCTTCTGTGAAGGATGAGTCGCACTTGAGGCGCTCCCACTCCTCGTTGCCCGCAGCCCAGAGGTCATCCGCAGATTTTCCATGAAGACTTAGGCGGGAGAGAGATGTCTTCATCCTTCCCCCGCACATTTTCTATTATATTCAAATCAGGGGACTGTGGGGGCCACATGAGCACAGTCACTCCGCGCTGCTGTAGTAGGCGATCGACCTTTTTGGCGGTGTGCACCGGCGAGCGGTCGTGCTGAAAAATGCAGTCATGCTGCGGTGTGATGTGACTGGTGATGTGCGGGAGGCCGACGGTGTCCAGAATATTGCTGTATTTATCCGCTGTGAGGGCCCCTTGTATGCGCACGAGGGGTCCGAGGCCGTCACGGGTTCTTTCTTCTTTCTTGGGTTTTACGTGCCAAAACCAGTTCTGATTATGAGGCACGCCGTAGTGGAGGGCTCCGGGTTAATTTTGACCACCTGGGGTTCTTTAACGTGCACTACAACGCAAGCACACGGGCGTTTTTGCATTTCGCCTCCATCGAAATGCGGCCGCCGGGGCCGGGATTCGATCCCGCAACCTTGTGCTCAGCAGCGTAACGCCTTAGCTGACTGAGCCACCCCGGCGGGTGCCGTCACGGGTGATGCAGCCCCAAACGCTCACCACAGTCCGTCCGCTTGCTGCTACTCGCTGAACAAACTCAGGCCTGAACCTATAGTAGTAACAAACACGAACGAAAAAACAAAGTTGTTGAAGGCTGTATAGTGCAGCACTCTTGTCTTGCAATGCCGATCATGTTATAACGGAAGGAACTGCGAGACGAAACAGCAAACTTAAGATTATTAATACGGCGAAAATGCTGAGGCCCGTCTACTTAGATTTAGGTGCATGTTAAAGAACCTGAGGTGGTCCCAATTTCCGGAGCCCTCCACTATGGCATACCCCGTAATCATATCGTGGTTTTGGGACGTTAAACCCCAGATATTATTAAGATTATTAATACTAAATCGAGTGTTTTATTCTCGGCAGCAGATACCTTAATATTTCTGGTGCAGGCATGTTTTCCAACCCACGCATGTGGCACAATGGGCGTATGATAAGTAGCGTATAATTTCTAAAGGAGATACTAAATCGAGTGTTTTATTCTCGGCAGCAGATACCTTAATATTTCTGGTGCAGGCATGTTTTCCAACCCACGCATGTGGCACAATGGGCGTATGATAAGTAGCGTATAATTTCTAAAGGAGTTCCGATCGCGGCGCTTGGGTGACACTTGTATACTTTTTTTCGACTTCGGCGCGTTAAAACTCAAATTTACAGTTTGCTTTACTATGGAAGTTGTAGCAAGGTTAGGGAACTGGAGAAGACTTAAGAGAATTCGAACATACCGAGTTCTGTCTGGACGCCAGACACGAGCCCTCTGATCGCATTTGGTCGTGAATGTGCACTCGTCGCTGAAGACCACTCGGCGCCAATCGTCAGCGGACCACGCTTCATGCCGCTGGGCAAACGACAGGCGCTTTGACTTGTTCACGTTCGTCAGTAGCGGTTTTTGCGCTGCCATCCTGCTCTTGAGTCCTGCTTCAGCCAGCCGTCGCTTCACAGTTGTTTTTGAAGCGGTCAGTTGAAAACACTGGCGCAAGTGAAGCTCGAGGGTTGTCATCAACGTATACAACGATATTCATATCGTCCTCCTGAGTTGTCACTCGTGGCCTTGGTTTCTGAGGGGCGTCCTTGATCCTATTTTCATCTCTGAAAGCCTGGATAATTCTATTCACGGTCTTAAGTGGCCTCTTCACCATGGCAGCGACAGCGCGCTGGCTGTATTCTTTAGTGTCGAGCTCGACTATGCGAAGCTTTTCGCCCTCAGGTACCCTCGCCATGCCGCTTTTAAGAACTAGCCCCACCGCAAATGCGATCAGCGAAGAAATACGCCCCCAGATGTGGAATTCTGTGAAAGCGATAACAAAGCCCATCACTTGCGTAACCTAGTGTCAGTGCTCGCCAAAAAGTTAATCGTAAGCTTTCCACATGCTTTTCGAACCAGCCAGCCGCTTTTGATAAAGGAAAGGAATCTGATGGTTGATGCAGCGAGCATAGCAAGCTTGTCTTTCCAACCATATAAGTATAGAACGGTGCTAGCGCGCGCCGAGTGCTGGGGCGGAGAAGTAGCAGACGACGCGGGTACGAACTGCCCTTGTGATTCTATGCGCATGCTCCACGTTTCCAAATCTCGCCAGCAGTTAGCGCTCCGCGGACCGCCGGCCGCGCGCTCGCGTGTTCCCTCTAAGAGTCCACCGTACTGTACATAATCATGCAGTGGATTTCCCAGGCTGCGACATGGCTAAAAAACGCAGACACCACGAGAAACAATTGCTTGGCTTGTTTGCTCAGCGTGAAATATCGGTACTTTTCGCTGACTGATATTAACGACCCGAATCTTAACAGGGGGCAACGGGGGATGCCGTTGTCATTGGTACGGAATAATCTTGATCAAGGGCTTCTTAATGTTCATTAGAACGTAAACATACAGTGCCTGTAGTTTGTCGTTAAAAAAGCGACCGTAATAGCTGGGTTTCAACAAACAACCTCATGCAAAGCAGCGGACCATTATAGCCAATCAGCCAACGCGATGAGATTCCCGAGTTTTAACTCGGTCATGTACATCGGTCTATATTCCGTTTCATAACGGTTTAACCAATCCTTAGCTAATGGGCAAGGGCGCGGCATCATGTGCCACGTGCATGATGAAATAAATTACTTCGGACGTCTTCTTTTTATGCCAGCTTGCGAAAGGAACGGAACTATTCCAGGTTGTTTAAACTAATGCGCCTTAATTGACGCCCTGCAGTGAAGCAGGTCTTCGAACACTGACCAGTTACCGATCATTTTCTCCATTTACTCCCGTCGCCTACCAAGCCCTCTGAAAAGGCGTTCGGCTGAAATATACCAAATATTCTTTTTAAGGCCACTAATTAACTCTGTTTACAGGAACCTCCCTGAGAAAACTGACTTCAATCCGAGCATTTGTTGACGTGATTTTACTCTTTGCGGCGTCGGCAATTTTCGTCACGGCGTGGTATCGTTAAGGTCACTACCAAGGGCACCGCCAGTATACCGAAGACTTTCGTTTTTGCAAAATAAATTTCTGTGGCAGTGAACATAACGCGACCAGGCACCTGCACGCAAATGCGCAAATGGATTCGTAAACTGAGGCCAACCTAGATTAGGGAAGCCAATCATGCGATTACATATCCTGAAACATGCGCCCATCATCACCATTTAGCAAGCTTACATGATTCTTTGAGAATCAGCGTTCGAGAACTGAAGCGACAAAAGGGCATTTTTGCTTTCATAAGACGCCCGGTGAAGTATCACGACAATTCGGTCGGACAAAAAGATGGACGAGGATAAGTTAGACGGAAGGGGGGGGGGGGGGGGCGCCGCTTTTTCGATATTCAGCATCCGTTTTGTCGAAGCGGGACTGTGAGCCTCTAAGCGCCTATCAATTGCAGTAAACCTGCTGATTCACAGTCAACTAGCCGGCCGCTCGTCTTATACGCGCGGTCATACGCGGTTATCAGGTCAGCCGTTCCCGATTCGCACTCGGCCATGCTCGATGGTGAAAGCTGTTGGCGTGGTCCGGTTTTGTTTTCCTCTTATCGTTATTACGTGTATTCTGTTTTCGTCCAGTACACTTCGTGCGTCATTGCGCGAATTTTGAATCGTAAAGGCCCGTACGCCACGTGGTGTAAGAGCTGTGAACTAAAGGCGATGTCCGGAATTGCTGGGGATGAACTAGTGGCCAGATTTTTTTATAGCTGAAGGAAATGCTGTACACACAAACGTGGCAATCACAGATTCTGTAGGTACACGTACGTTACCAGTCAAGCGGTCGCACCGATAGATGGCGATAACACCTGCCGCAGAGAGCTCTTCTAGTGTTTCTGACGGACTCAGTCGAGAGTCCACACCACGCACTATGGCCTTCGTGCATGCCATATGAGGTGGAATGAATGCGTTCACCTTGACGGAGCCAAACGGGGAACATTTTAGTAGATCTGCTACATATGCCTCGTCTGGTGATCTGCAGACGATGCCTCCTCTTCCAAATTGGCGAACGTCTGTGATATGCAGATAGTGATGAGTCACTACTTTAAGATCCGCCTGGATTGCTTGCGGGTTGTGGATTCGAATGGAGCCAACATTCAAAGGTAGAATTGCTATCGTCATGCTGCTCACTCCACTATGAAAAAAAAAAGGTTTCTAGAGGCATTTGATCAGGACCGACGGAAGCTGACCAGGGGCAGCGCCCCTAGCCCGGTGAGCTATTCATAATGAGGGCGGGCTGACACACTCAACAAAAGCAGCACAGCCTTCTGTAGCTTATTGCCAAAAATCAAACTTAAACCGCCCAAAACATAGCCGAGCACCCCACAGCGCTTACGTGACCACCAGACGCTTGCTTGCCAGGGCACGCTCAGTCGAACGGACACCTTTTCTTCTCGAAGATTACCTCGTGTAGTCTCCAGAACGCGCTTCCTCTTGGCAGACAGGTGTAAAGCTAGTCTCTACCACAACATATCATCATCCTATGTTAACATACTTCTCCAAACACGCACTAGCGTGTTGCGAAGTACAGTCGTGACCCGCTGTGTAGTTCAGTCGATTTGGAGCAAGCGTCACGGTTAACATCAATTTGCAGAAACTGATTCTCACCTACGTCACCCACGTGCCGTGTAGAAGTATGAAACATCTCCTGCGCGCACCAATCAAAACTAACTTTATTCCTGCCAAGGTGATTTAGGTCACGGCCGATAAAATTTGAGACTACGCACTCCCCATAATGCTCTCCTAACAAAGAACTAAATATACCGGGATGCTCATCCCCAACAAGATGTATGACCAATTTTCGGGGGAACAATAAAGAGAAGAAAAAACGTCCTAGCTCACGGGGCCGAGCGCCCGGCAGGATTTCTCCACGAGCACCTGGATTCCAGACCCACTTCGGGTGACGCCAGCGCACTGGCTCGATGCTGCCTCTACTTCGCTCTCTGCATGTGCCGTTGAGGCGCACGCAGGCCTCGCTGGTGGTTCTTCATCGTGTATCAGCAGTGGTTTTTGCACTTCAAATTATGCGCAGGTATGTGACTCTAGAGAAGCTCCCAAGTTATGCAATGCAGCTCAATGCAGCTGAATTTGCGATGAATTTGCGACAAATGCGGCGTCCATAGTAAAGAGTGTTCAACTGTACAAGTGAACAAAGCTATGATTGGTTGGAAATTATTCAAATGTTCTAATTAAAGGCACGACTTATTAATTCTATAATATATAACGTCGCATAGAAGTACAAGTTCCGTCCACTATTACGGTGCGCTATTTGCTGTGTATCTAGATTCCGACATTAAAAGAAATCTTGCATATGAAAAAAAAAATGGAACACGACAACACAAAGCTGTACGTATGTGTTGCGGTAGGCTTTCCATAAAAAAGTCACAGTCCTGCGCGACACACGCAGCACTGTCACAGCGTAAGCTGGTGGAGCGGCTCAAGAGTAGCACCAATTTGGACACCACGCGCAACAAGGTCTTTGCGGCAGTCTGTTCGCCTCGTTTTGACGAGAACGATATGAATGGTCCGCCCGGCGTCGACGGCGAGCCACGGCTTCTAATGCTCTCTGCAGAGCAGTCGGCACAGCCCGATCAAGCCTTACAAGTGCAAGTTGCATGTCGGGCCCCATGCGTTTGCAGGCACTTTAACTAGTTGGCGACACCGTACTGCCGGAGACTCGGCAGCTCGGGATCGCGTTGATTGCGCGCCTCGTCTGAATCGCATGTCGTCGTCTGCGCGTGCGCACGCTGCGTTTGCAGGAGCCTTTCCTAGATGGCGCCACCGTACTGGCGGAGGCTCGGGTCGCCTGCCACTGTGCGCTTGCATTATAGGGCATTTTCCGCTGCCCGATAGCAAGCACTTGCGTGGCACACTGGTAGAGTATCTGGCTCCCACGTAGCGGACGCGGGTTCGATCCCGACAGGAATCGGGTACATTTCCGGCGATAGCGGTTACGGCGGCGTACGCTGTAGGCGGCGCCATCATCGCGAACCGAATCTGCTATTGGAATGAGCCCATAACAGCTTACGCTGTAATACGCGAATGTCCTTGACGTCAGCTCACTGTGTTCATTATTGGGTGTATATAGATGGCTGCATAGTGCAGCGGGCGCCTCACAAGAGCGTAGAACATTATTTTAAGCACGTTGTTCACCCTAGCTGCCCTGGACCGTTTCCATCTTCTTCAATTTTTTTTTCATTTCGCTCGCGATATTTTGCTCCGATCTGAAGAACCCGCTTAGCCTTCACCTTCTAGCCGTGTGATGAATATGCGTGCCAAGATTCAACCACACTAAATCAATCAATGAGGGCGTTTTAATTTGGTCTTACCGAGACAAATTTACAACGCATGCGAGAGCCTGCGTGGGCAAGGAACGCGCGGGAAAAGAAATTACACCGAAAGGACTTGAACGCTTTCGCATTCCCACACGTAAGCAGTCTTACGTGTCCATGTCGATTTTTTTCTGTCCACGGAGTAATGCTTTGGCCAACTCTCGCTGTGCTTGCTCTCCCGCGGGAAGGGCTGTCAGAAGGCATGCTGGATCAGATCAGGGTTTTCTTCGTTTCAGAGGGCAGGTTCTTCAACATTTCATATAATATGCGGTCAGAGCCAGGGGCAGATTGGTTGCAACAGGCGAGTGATGCATGAAGGTCTGCTAAAGAGAAAGGTAAGTTATAAGGCTCGTTCCCGGTGCTCTTGCGTTCTAGTTTTTGTTTTTCTATTGCTGCTTTGTATTTTGTAAATTCTGTAGAATAGTTTCATGAACTGGACACATGTTCACAATGTGCACCCAGGTGGTTCGCTTGAACCTCCAAGCTGTCGCCCTGTGTGTTTACCAAAGGGAGTGAATATGTTTGTCACCCTCTCACCTTGTTAACCCTGTTCCAAACTTTGGCCTCATCTGTATACGAGTGTATACCTGATAAAACCTTCTGCCAACTCTCTCTCCTGGCCTGTCGGCGCGTTCTCCTGCCTTGTGACTTTATCTTCTTAAAATTGATAAGATTCTCTGCAGTAGGAGAATCGCGTAGCAACCCCCATGCTTTGTTCTGTTTCCTACGAACGTTCCTACATTCGTCGTTTCATCATGGGACACGGCATTTGCATGCCGCGCCACTTATTTCGGATATGCATTTAGAAGCGGCATCAATTATGAAGGAAGTAAAATATTCCACAGCAGCATCAATTCCTAACGAAGACAAGTTGGCCCAGGAGATACTACTAGTAAGAGTTCGAAATTTCTCCCAATCGGCTGTATCAATCTACCATCGAGGAGCTTGTGGTGAAGGCTCAGTTTTGGTTGTTCGCAGTAGTATTGGGAAGTGATCGCTCCCGTAAGGATTTTTGGTAACTTCCCATTTAAGTTCAGATAATAAAGACGGGGAAGCTATGCTAAGATCAATAGAAGAAAAGGTTCTGTTTGCGAGACAGTAAAATGTAGGTTCCTTCTTCTTAAGAAGACACGCGGCAGAGGAGAAAAGAAATTGTTCAACAAGACGACCTCGCGCATCGATACGAGAGTCGCCCCACAGACTGCTGTGCGCATTGAAATCGCCAAGAATAGGATAGGGTTCTGGCAATTCATCTATAAAGGACTGAAATTCATGTTTGTGTAAGTGGTAATGTGGGGCTATGTAAAGCGAGCAAATGGTGATGAGTTTGTTTAGAAGAACAAGTCGAACTGCCACTGCTTCAAGGGACGTTTGTAGGTGCAAACGTTGACATGCTATGCTTTTGTGGATTACCATGGCAACACCGCCTGATGATGCGACAGCATCATCGTGATCTTTAAGAAACGTAAGATGTCGGAGATACTGTCGGAGAAAGTTTGTATGTTTCGATTTTAAGTGTGTTTCCTGTACACACAGCACTTTTGGATTGTGTTGGTAAAGAAGTTCTTGTACATCGTCGAGGTTTTTAAGAAGGCCTCTGACGTTCCATTGTATGGTTTGTGTATCCATAATGAAAGTAAATTGGTGCTGTGTGTACTAAAAAAAGGAAATGCTGCTTTAGATTACAGAGCCCTTTCCTGGCCCCTTAACTCGGGATTTGTCCTTTTTGAAGCGGTCGAAGGAGCCTCGCCGCTCCTTAGGCGCTTGGTGCGCCGTCGGGATGGGTGTAGTGTCCATTGCCTCTTGTAAGGCGCCGGACACGCGCTCTTGCGAGCGAGAAGTTTCGCGATAAAGTCTCGCCGCGAAGGACGAGACATTTGCGCCCACTAGCCCGGAGGTCGATGGGGCTGCCTTTGGGCCTGAGCTGCGGCGGCTGATGCCAGCGCTAGCAGGGGCCGGTGAGGATGAGGCAGCCTTGACTGCACCCACCGTGGGAGCTGCTGGCGGGCCTGCGGCTTCACTACGCGTAGCGCAGGCTGCCACCGAGGACTGTTGCGGTGCCGGAAACCCTGAGGTAACCGGGCCTGTTTGCTGGTTGGGTGGAGTGGATTTAGCTCCTTCCACCCTGGGGGCAGGAGCCACAAGCGACAGCTCGCTGCGCGCGGGCTGGGCAGGTGGCAGTAGCCGCTGCGACGCTGCCCCTTGACGCGCCGCATCAGCATAAGTGGTCGTGTGGAATGGTGAGCACCTTTTGCGTGCTTCCCTGAACGATATGTTTTCACGGACTTTCAGTGTTAGAATTTCTTTCTCTTTTTTCCAGCTTGGACAAGACCGGGAGTACGCTGGATGGTCACCATCGCAATTTACGCAGTGAGGTGCAGCCTCGCAATTGTCTGAGGCATGGCCCTGTACTCCACAGCTGGCACAGGTGAGTCGACCACGGCAGCTCTGCGAGCCATGGCCGAATCTTTGGCATTGGTAGCATCGCCTAGGATTTGGGATATATGGTCTTACTGCTATTTTTGTGTAGCCTGTTTCGATGCTTTGTGGAAAGACGCTTAATTCAAAGGTAAGTATCAGGTGTTTCGTGGGAATTTCTTTGTTGTCCCGTCTCATAACGATGCGCTGCACATTCGTGACGTGTTGGTCCTTCCATCCTTCCAACAACTCGGTTTCAGATAGGCCGATGAGGTCTGCTTCGAATACTACCCCGCGTACAGTGTTCATGGAACGATGCGGTGAAACAGTAACTGGGACGTCACCAAAAGTCACAAGCTTGCCGAGTCTGTTGTGTTGTTCCTTATCACGTAGCTCAAGCAGAAGGTCCCCGCTTGGCATTTTGGTGACTTTATAGCCAAGGCCTAGCGTGTTGGTCAAGGTTTTCGCAACTACAAACGGGGATATTGTTCTTGCTAGTCTTTCCGTTCTCTCACTATGTACTACTTGATATCGGGGGAAGATGTCTTTAGGCCGGGTGATCAAATTCAGAAACTCATCGGTGCGTCCCCTCTTCTGAGGAAGACGATCAAGAAGTCGAGGAAAAGCGGGCGTTCCCATAACAATTTTGTGTAGTTCGGCAGCAATGGCAGCCACCCACCACGGAGTCCAACAAGGGGACGCTCCAGCACTTCACGTGTAAGGCTGCAGGCACCAGCCGTACATTGCTGCTATAACCTTATATAAAAACCCAAGAGAGGGCACCTACACAAGGTTAACCCAAGCCGCATATGAAAAGTGTGGAAGTAATAGAAGAGAAGAGGTGACAGGACAGTGAGGACAGAAAAAATAGAGAAGAAAAAGATCGGAGAGGCGGACAGGAAAAGGCGACCACCGATTTCCCCCGAGTGGGTCAGTCCGGGGTGCCGTCTATGTGAAGCAGAGGCCAAAGAGGCGTGTTGCCTCAGCCGGGGGGCCTTAAAGGTCCAAACACCCGACATTAGCTCAACCTCCAGGATCCCCCTTTCCCCAGACACGGCTAAGCCACGCACGGTTACGTGTGGGAGGGTCCAACCCCCGTGTGCTCAGGTACGTGGTGGTGCAACTCACCAAACGCCTGCTTGCGCAGACGCCCCTGCGGGGTGTCGTCGTTTTGTTTACGGGCGAAAGTCCTTTACAAAAGAAACTTTTCTTCTACCGGGTCCCCCTACCTGCTCGTCATTCCTGCAGCTCTTCGTTCGGAAGTACTTCAAGCCTGTCACAACGAGGTGACTTCTGGTCACTTAGGCTACACGCGAATTTTGGGCAGAGTGCGGCAAAGCTACTACTGGCCGAGACTTACCACGGCCGTGAAACATCACGTTCGCACTTGTCTTGACTGCCAGAGGCGCAAGTCATCTCCGACGAAACCAGCTGGCCTCCTACAACCTGTCCAGGTTCCTCGAACACCATTCGATCAAATTGGGATGAATATCGTGGGCCCACTTCCTACTTCCACTGCAGGGAATCGCTTTGTTCTCGTCGAAACCGACTATCTGACACGTTACGCTGAAACAAAGGCCATCCAGAAAGGCACAGCAGCCGAGGTGGTGCGCTTTTTCATTGAAAATGTTGTGTTGCGACACGGAGCCCCAAGCGTCGTAATTACCAACAGAGGAACTGCATTCACGGCTGCTCTTTTAGATCACGTCTTGCTGCTAAGTGGAACAGCTCATCGGAAGTCGACCGCCTACCATCCACAAACCAACGGACTGACAGAGCGCCTTACAAAACAATTGAAGACATGCTTTCAATGTACGTGGATGTCGAACATAAAATTTGGGATGACATCCTCCCTTATATCACGTTTGCGTACAACACGGCGAAACAAGAGACGACGCGCATGACTCCGTTCACCCTTGTTCATGGCCTGGATGTACGAACGATGTTGGATGCAATGCTTCGACATGAATTTGACGACACTGAAACGGACGCCGATGTGTTCACGCAACGCGCCGAAGAGGCTCGGCAGATCGCGCGCATGCGGATCTGCCAGCAGCAAGACTACGACGCAAGCCGCTATGATGCCCACCGTAGAACCGTAAGCTATGAAGTCGGCGAAGGAGTGTGGGTTTGGACACCTATACGGAAACGAGGCCTCTCTGAAAAGCTGTTAAGGCGATACTTCGGCCCATATCGAGTATTGCGGCCACTCAGTGATGTCACCTACGATGTCGTCCCCGATAGCCCCAACTGTACGAGGCGCCGCCCGCACCGTCCCGAACTTGTGCACGTTGTACGCATGAAGCCGTAAGTGAGCGAATGATTAGGCGAGAGACCCTCACTTCCGCAAGTGGCATTTCTGGTATAGCATCGGGATGATGCTCTTCTAGGGAGGGACAAATGACGCGTGTGCTCTAGGCTGACGCAACGACGATGGGAGCATTAACGGACTCCGTCTAGTGGGTAAGTGGGATTTTGGCTGACGACGAAGAAGACGTGTCTCTGTTCTGTTTTGCTTGAACAGGTTGTCCTTGTGTTCTTGAAGAACGTCTCCCTGTCCTCTGTCGGCGTTGTACCGCGACAATATTATATGCAACCCCACTCTTACACTTTCTCGGTTAAGGTCCTCAATCACTTGCTGTTTTTGTCCCCATTGTTGCTGAATAGGAGAATGTCATCTGCAAGCCGAAGGTTGCTGAGATATTCGCCGTGGATCCTCGCGCCTAAGGCTTCCCACTCTAAGAGCTGGAACACTTCTTCTAAGCATGCAGTGAATAGCATTAGAGAGATTGTGTCTGCTTGACTAAGCTTATGTAGTCCCTACTGTGCTTATCTAGACTTAACCAGGCTCAACTTCACTAGTTCACATATTTATGTGCCATTGCGCTTGGACCCTTTCTGCACAACCGCCAGGACCGGCCCACAATTTATGTTCGCATGTTACAGACTAACGCTCGGCATGAACAGCTACGTGGCATTTGGATATTCTTAAATCTTGGTGCATGATAGTTGGGACACCATGTATTATATATAGTTAAAGTGACCCTGAAACACTTTTGACGCTTTTGTACAAACTTACGGAGCCGTTAGGGTAAGTCTTTTTGATCATTAATTGATGCATCCGAGTGCTCCGTATAAAGTATCTAATTTATTTTAAAGTTTTAAAGAATCACATCGCTACCGATTGCAGCATGCCTATCGGCTGAGTTTTCAGCCGGCACTGACCAGGTGATGCGATTGGACCATATCACGCCAGTAGGGCGAGCTATCCAATTGGCTACGCAGGGCGCGTCATCAATAATTTTTCCAACATTATGGTGAACAAATGTCGTTCGTAATAGTTGAAACGTTAGCTAATTCGTTTCTATAAAAATGAAGTAACAGAAAGAAAATGCACAAGGACAATGTATTACTACTTTCTTGAAAGCACATCCGGGACACAGTAAGTGTCGTCTGCTTGTGTTACAACGTGATCCGTGTTGACGCGAGCTGCGCGGTCTCTTGTACTCGATCTGTCTTTTTGCGAACTCCATGGTTCGTGCTTGTGTTGTGGGCGGCAAACGTAGCGATCGGTGACATGTCAAGCTGCGAAATCATCTCCCTCTGCAAGGCAAACATGCGAGCGAGGTGGCTGCAGCGCTGGTGGCGGTATCCGATCGGCACCAGCATCTGCGCGTTTGCAGCCGTCACTTCACCACGAAGGATAGTATTTCGCATGTTCGGTATTCGGGTGAACGAAGCGCAAACTATCGGCGCCTGGGCGTTTTACGGGATGAGCGGAAGCGCAAACGTGAACTGCGTGGACGGTGCAGCCAGCTGGTGGCAGAGAGGTCAACCAAACACAGAACTAATATAGCAATAATAAAGTGTATTCCAATTTGCTGCTGGTATAAATTTTGGCAGGAGCGTAATCGTGAAGACGTTGTTTTTTTAGATGTTTAACATGTTTACACTTGGCTACAGCAATATTAGCGATTTGTTTGGCTGGTTAAGCTCTGCGCCCACCCGCCGCGGTGGCTTAGACAGATAAGGCGTTGCGCTGCTGAGCTCGAGATCGCGGGATCGAATCCCGGCCGCGGCAACCGCATTTCGAATGGAGGCGAAATGCATAAACGCCAGTGTGCTTGTGTTTTAGGGCACGTTAAAGAACCCCAACAAGTCAAAATTATTCCGTAGCCCTCCACTACGGCGTGCCTTACAGCCAGAACTCGTTTCGGCACGTAAAATCTCACAAAGAAGTAAGCTTTGCGCCACCAGGTGGCTGGACCATGCAGACCGATCAGGCCGCAGAAGCTCCTTCATCACAGCAACAGTGGTATGAAGGGGCTTTAGTTCACGCTAGAGTGTACTAGACAATGGTCGAGTGGGCGCGATCGAACGGCGCTCTCCCGCTCAGGAGCCGCGTGTGGAAAAAATGTTGCTAGGGTGCTGCGAGCGAACTGGGTGGGCCGAAGATGCACTCCTCGGTATATTCAACATACTTTCGCTGTGGGCAACGAGGCCGATTGCGCATAGTATGCTCTGAAAATAGTGCTTTACTACTCTGCAATTTTATGATTACACCATTTTGCCACACATGTATATTTGAGGAATGGAGATGATTGAGGCATATTTGAGTCTTCAATTTTGCGGTCGTTGTCAAGCGCGTCGTCTGCTAGCGAGCGTGCGTTCGCTAAGCGGACGCTGGCGGACGCCCAGTTTTTCTCGCAGAACGTCTGTGCAATACATTTTAAAAATATTTTTGTTGCTTAGGTGCACACATTACTCTTGACGGCCGCTACCATATGTAGTTTAAGCCAGGTGAACTGCTGTTTTTAACACT
Source organism: Dermacentor silvarum (assembly GCF_013339745.2). NCBI lineage: Eukaryota > Metazoa > Arthropoda > Arachnida > Ixodida > Ixodidae > Dermacentor > Dermacentor silvarum. The sequence goes on along the minus strand of NC_051154.1, from coordinate 374,695,614 downwards.
GTCTTCTAAAAGTAACAGGTAATAAGCGTCACACTTGTCAGATTAGGCTGCCATAATTCACACGGTGACTTTGTTTCTCTTGACAAGCATTGTGCACTTTCATATCCGCAACATGAAGCTACTTAAGAAAATTTTATGGATATCGTGTGATTTTACGCGCGCTTGTTAGTGGCCTATTGATGAGGGACAATGATCAAAGAAAACAATATTAGAGTGAAATAAACGAGGTTTATTAACTGCGTGGCGCGAAGAATGGCCAATGTATTTGTGGGTAAATAAATAAAAGGGTACATGGACATATATATTGACGTATATGTGAGGGGGAAAATATAAATATTCTAAATGCTCTAATTTAAAAAGTGAGACCTCCCGACCGGAATAGGCGCACGTGTTTGCAGTAACAAACACACTTATTAGTGAATACTGCCCATAAAACGCTCATTCGCAGAAATAATATTCATAGCAGGCACAAACAATATACGTATACGATATATGCAAGTGTTATTGATATACTGTTCGACGCCGAACAGTCCTTTCCGTTCGAATGTAATGCTTAACAGCACCATTGAGTTCTCACAGATGAATGACCGACGCAAATCAGGATGGTTATTCCGAATAACTGTGCTGCCGGAGAGTCGTACATAGCTGTTGCACAGAGGTGCAGTTCCTGAGAGAATTAACGCACGGGTGTTAAGTCCTGCTTAACAACTTCCTAGCTGTCATTCAATATAAACGACCCGTTTTGGGGCAGCCTGTAAACCTGCTAACTTGATTCAAGGAAGGAAAACTTTTTTTGACAGTCTCACCATGTTTTCAACCCCTTAAATCTGGGTGCCCCCGTCGGTACCACACTTAACTTCTTCAACGAACGCAATAGATGCACACATATCTCTACGTGTATGCGAGGTATGCCGTTCCTTCATTTGCTTCATTATTGTCGTTTTTATAGTGCACCGGATAACTGAAAGCAGCCGTTTATAATATACAAGCTGTTCAGTTGAGCGGACATACATTTGCGAACGGCATTACATACATGTATGAAATATATAATAAGCGTAACATGTTTTTCTCGGAAAACTTACGCGAGAGTAATATATTTTGATTACACCCCTAGAAAAAAGCCGAAAACGCAGCCAGCTGTTTTTTTTTAATTTAAGCAAATTCTTGGATTTTACGCGGCAAAACTATGATATGATTATGAGGCACCCCGTTTAGTTCAGAAGTACCCACGAGTGTTTTTCAATTTGTTGCCATCGAATTCTGCGAGCTCCAGTTTAGCAGTGCAACGCCGTATCCCCTATGCAGCCACTTATTAGGCTATCGCGGCGGCTGTCTTTCTTTCTGTTCCTTTTTGAAGTATGGACTGGAAAAAAAATTTCACGTACGGCTTACGGCCAAAGAGTAGCATATAGAATGACTAACTAAAGCTGTTTTCGGCGCTGGAGGTCCAACCAGAATAAATCACCCCATACCAATTACTCCGCACTCCGTTACGCGAAGAAGGCGGAAACTTGAATGGAATGTTGCGCGGCAGTTTTTTTTTTTTGTCTATAACAATACCTCCCGTAAATCTGAGTACAAGGCGCCGGATGGGGCTGATATGTTTTATCTGTGTGAAGTGGCAAGCAGGGAGGTTACACATGTTTCACCATCTGCGTTTCGAAAGACCTACTGATGGAATACTACATGCGCAACAATACACACGAGAGATACATGCTGCTTGAAGAGCGAGAAATGTATTTGTTCTCCAAAGGGAACCGTACGATAACCTAGTAGAATGACAGCCGACACGCGGCCGCAATGCACACGCAATCGCCCATCGGCCTTAAAAATAAAATAAACAAGAGAAAGAAAGACATTTATTCCCAAGGCATAAATACATGTCCCGTGCAATTACGAACACCATTTGAGCGGTCTGAACGCAAATACCAGCGCGTGAAGTAGTACGAATGACCCTGCCGAGCAGGATCGCCAGCAGTTTCCAACGGCGCAACCTTGATGCGGCCCAATCCACTGCGAACGCAGCGCCGCCACATTATTTTTCGTCGTCGGGCGCCTCACTGCAACGCATGCGCCGCCCCGGCCGCTCTTCCCACTCAACGGCATTCTAGTATACTCTAATTTACGCCTCCACCCATCCCGGATGGGTTGCCAGGTTTGGCTATATATAGCCAAATTGGGCTGAGGAAAAAAAAATGGGCGTCGACTTGCCTGAGCTGGCTACGTGGCTATATTTGGGCTACTGAAAATCTGCGACATTGCTTTGTTTGGGCTATAAGTGTTCGCCCTAGTGCGAGCTCCTGAGGAGGCTCTCATCGAGTAGAAACGAATCTCGAAGGCTATGTTTTAGCTGTATGCAAGCGCCAAAAGCAATAGCGGAGCCGCAAACACGCCCTGGACGCGATGTTGCAGAGCACTGATATCGAACACAGCTGACAATGAAACGTGTACTTCTACGCGAAAATATATTGGTGCTTAAATACGTGCTCTTTCTCGAACCACCAAGACTCGATGACGGCCACCGAAATAGCGTGCGCGGCCAGCCGCCGCCGCGTCTTGTGCGTACTGTTGTGCCTGACGGTCCCTCGGGACAAAGAATGCATCAAAGGCAGACATGCAGCTGTGGAGTGCTGTTTATGCTTCGTCGTTTACTCGAGGCCAAGGAGGTGGCGACCAATTCAGCCTCACCTGGGGCAAATGAACGAGCGATTATGTCTCGTATCTTCGGCTGTTCGACTGCCCGGAGCTGATGGGCGAGAAGAGTTCTGGACCCCAGGCTGCAATGAGTCAGCGGCCTCGTGCGGCGGTAAGTCGACAACGTCACTTTTGGGGTGTTTCCGGGAAGCACCAGCGCCCGCCCGGACTAAATACAACGGGGCTCAGCGCCGACTGTCACGCGCAAGCCAGGAACTCCCTTCGGAGATGACAGCAGCCGCCGCCTTCCCTGGAAATGGTGGCTTCCTCGAAGGGGGTGGCTAGATGGGTAGGTGTGCCGACAGGTGCGTCTGGAGCGTAGTTCACCGCTTCTCCGCGTCATCACGCAAAATTGTCGCTGCGGTCAGTAGAACGGTTCCGCAGCGCGCGTCGTCTGCTACAGGGGGCTGGCGGCGAGCAAAAAAAATGAAGCCCGTATTGGAATAGTTGCATGTCGTCTGTTCGTGTCAGTTTCAAAGGTGAAGAGCTCCGCGTCTGTCGTACTGTTTGCAAGTTCCTAAGCGATGTGGAATGTTCCAGGTCGGAAAAATTACCGGCGATATTAGCGGCGGCATTGCTCCACCAAAGAAGACCACCAAGCAGACTTACTGCTTCGCTCCAAACTGCAAGTAGGGCGGAAATGTTCGCCTCAGGCTGCTCGGTAGCTTGCTCATATCGGCGACGTTAATGAGCAAGCCGTATACCGAAAAGCGTACGTCGATGAGCTCCTGGACATTGGAAATTTGCAAGCCGCACATGAGGTGCTCAGCGCCTGCGACATCGAGCACCACTGCGCTGTAAAGGGAAAAGAAAAGTGACTCTAGGCTTATATTCTATATAGCAGGCTATGTAGCAAGGAAGTTCCTGCAAAGAACCAAGTGCTCCGATTGCGAAGGGACATTACTGAAGTCAACAGAATGAGTAGGTCAGGGCTGTTGCTCCCTTCTGAAGCACCAAAAAAACTGGTGGCATCGCTCGAAGACGCCTTCAAGCTGTGCTTAAGTTTGAATGAGTTACGAAGGAACAGTATCGCCGACTTTGCATCCTAATTCTGCAACTGAATCCTCCGAATTTGATCGGCTGTGAGCGGCACAAGAAAGAGCTCACAAACGATATTGTGAAATTCTGTTCAATTACACGCCTTTAATTTCTTGTCAAGGGCAAGAACATGGCGCGCGATAGCAACAGGGAGAAGAGGAATCATGTGAAGCGGACGCGTGTGCTGTGAATAATGCTATGATATGGTGGACCAACGTTGCGGCTTTGCTGGTGCTAGGCTATTTATGTTGGTGCGTCTGCTGACTCAAGTTATCAGAGCGCTTTTTGTAATTTAAATATAGTGTGAGCGCATTTTGCGCATATCGTCGTCGTCATCTGTACAAACGACTCATCATCTTGTGTGAGCGCTATTTGTGCATATCGTCGTCGTCATCTGTACATACGACTCATCATCATCTTTTGTCTCGTGCGGTGCTTCGTCTCTGACTCGGGCGACTGCTCGGCCCTCAGCCTTCAAGGCCTTCAGCAAGCCCTTGGTCTTCTCCTGTTGTGCTTGTAAAAAAAAAGGATGGTTCTGTGCGCTTTTGCATCGATGATAGGGCGCTCAACAAAATTACCCGTAAGGATGTTTATCCAATGCCTCGTATTGACGATGCTTTGGATACCTTACAAGGTGCCGAGTATTTTTCGAGCCTCGACTTGCGCTCCGGATATTGGCAGATTCCCATGCATGAGCCAGATAAAGAAAAGACTGCGTTTGCTACACCTGATGGCCTTTTCGAATTTAACGTGATGCCTTTTGGACTGTGCAATGCACCAGCTACGTTTGAACGTATGATAGATACAGTACTCCGTGGCTTAAAATGGAACACCTGCCTTTGTTACTTGGACGACATTGTCATCTTTTCGTCAAGTTTCTCCCAGCACCTACAACGTCTAGACCAAGTTCTCGCGTGTCTAGCAAAAGCTGGTCTCCAACTCAATACTAAAAAGTGTCGCTTTGCAAGCCGAAGCATTAAAGTATTGGGCCACGTCGTCAGTAAGCATGGCATCCAGCCTGATCCCGATAAAATCGCTGCAGTACTGCAATTTCCGCCACCAACCGCACTTAAAGAACTCCGCAGCTTTCTAGGACTGGCGTCCTACTTCCGCCGCTTTGTCCGTGACTTCGCCACCATCGCCGCTCCTCTACACGAACTTCTGACTTCGAGCGCGTCCTTTGTGTGGTCGAACGACTGTGAAGCCGCCTTCCAGACCCTCAAACGAGTTCTCACGTCAGGGCCCGTGCTCCGTCATTTCGATGCAACGGCCCCGACTATTCTACACACTGATGCCAGTGGGCATGGAATTGGCGCTGTCCTGCTGCAGCGGAATCAGAAGTCCGAAGAGCAAGTCGTGGCTTATGCAAGTCGTGCTCTTTCTCCTGCTGAGCGCAACTACACGATTACAGAACAGGAATACCTCGCCATCGTGTGGTCAATACAAAAATTTCGTCCCTATCTCTACGGCCGCCATTTCACAGTTGTCACCGACCATCATGCTCTCTGTTGGTTGTCGTCCCTGAAAAACTTGTCTGGACGCCTCGGCCGTTGGGTACTGCGCTTACAGGAATATGACTTCACTGTCACGTATAAGTCCGGCAAACAACATCAAGATGCCGACGCTTTGTCGCGCTGCCCGCTGTCCCCAAACGCCCATGCTTCACCTTCGGTAAGCACGTCACCATCTAGCCACACGTCTCAGCGCACGCCCAGTAGCCCGGGACAGTCAGTTGCCTCAGTTGACTTTCTCCCGTCTACTGACCTCGTCTCACTCCAACGTACTGACCCATACTGCCGTACGCTGATCGACCGACTTACTGGCTTGGCACGACCCCCCAACAGTCGCTTAAGACGACAACTTTCGCGTTTTAAGCTTCAAGGTGGATCGTTATTTCGATCAATCTACCATCCTTCCGGTAACCGATGGGTACCAGTCATACCTCGCTCACTTCGCCTCCAAGTATTAGAAGCATTTCACGACGACGCGACGGCTGGACACTTGGGCTTTCATGAGACTTACGACCGCATCAAAACGCGTTGTTTCTGGCCGGGCCTTTCCACCTCTGTCGCCAAATACGTTGGATTCTGCGCGTCATGCCAGCACAGAAAACGCTCGACATCCCTTCCAGCCGGTCCTCTGCAGCCTCTACCATGCCCGTCCACCCCCTTCGAAATTGTGGGCATAGACTTGTACGGGCCCCTCCCACTCACGCCCGCTGGTCACCGCTGGATCGTCACCGCAGTGGATCATCTAACGCGGTACGCTGACACAGCAGCTCTTCGCTCTGGTACTGCCTCCGAAGTCGCCGAGTTTTTCGTGCACAGTACCGTTTTGCGCCACGGCGCACCTCGTGTCCTCCTGAGTGACCGTGGCAAGACGTTCCTATCGCATGTCCTACGTGAAGTCGTTCAGGCCTCGGACACCATCCATAAGACCACATCATCGTACCATCCGCAAACAAATGGTCTTACGGAGCGTTTTCATCGAACTTTGTCTGACATGATGTCAAAGTATGTTCGACCCGATCACACCAACTGGAACACCATCCTACCTTTTGTGACGTTTGCGTATAATACTGCTGTCCAACGTACCACCAATTACAGTCCCTTCTTCCTGGTGTACGGTCGAGCGCCGTCTTTCGTCTTGGACACTACACTCCTTTCAGCACCTGCTGCTCCATCCGCGTCTCTTCCTGAGGAATTTGCCGCTCGCCTCTCCCGGTGCCGTGAACTTGCCCGCGCCAACACCGCTACCATTCAGGACAAAAGGAAAATTCGCTATGATGCGACGCGTCGCGTTGCTTCGTTCCGCCCAGGCGACGAAGTTCTTTTGTGGACACCTGTTCGCGCACCGGGGCTCTGTGAAAAATTTCTCCACAGATATCTCGGCCCCTACACCGTTTTGCAACGAACTTCAGCCGTTAACTACCGCGTCACTCCTGTCACATCAGCTACTGACCGCCGCCGCCGCACTACGGAAATCGTTCACGTATCTCGCCTGAAACCCTACATTCGCCGTACCTACCCTTTCTAGTTTGCGGTCTTGCTGACCGCTTTCCAGAAGGGGGGGGGGAAGTTAGTGTGAGCGCATTTTGCGCATATGGTCGTCGTCATCTGTACAAACGACTCATCATCTTGTGTGAGCGCTATTTGTGCATATCGTCGTCGTCATCTGTACATACGACTCATCATCATCTTTTGTCTCGTGCGGTGCTTCGTCTCTGACTCGGGCGACTGCTCGGAAATAAAGGCATCGCATCGGTCAACGTCTCACAATATTCATGAATCTAACCCAAGACGTATTGCTTTATTTATTGCAACCAAACAGTGAACCATATGCACTTAGCAACACAATTCGTCTCGTAACAATTTAAATACCGTAAGTGAGGCACAATAAACACAATAGCTGGATTTATCGAAATTGAAACTTTAGAACTCACTAAACATCACGTAAACACGTTTCCATATACCATATAAAACCACTGCAGCATTGTTTTATGCATGCAAAAAATGCATTTATCTATTTAATGCAATGGGCTGGAGCGCCGTGTTTATACCAATAAATGTGACCAATCGCTAAGCTAGAAAACTGACTTCAGCATATCGTGTCTTCTTAGACGACAGTAACAAAATCCCCATTCTGGCTTTTCCTACACTGCTCAAAACGGCATTGTATAACGCGTACTTCAAAGCTAGAGCAGAGGCAGCGATGCTATCAAACACGCTGCTCTTCTACACAGCGCAGCTGACGTTGCGCGCAGCTCAGCCGTTAGACTGTCCGCAGCGCCACTTCTGCGCCATGATGCGGAGAAGTGGTGAACTACGCTCGGTCGGCACACCTACCCATCTAGCCACCGTACTAGTATCCGGACCCTGTCAAACTGACCGTCACGGAGAGGCCACTAATACTAGAAAGGGGCCCACGTCGACGTTTTATTCCCAAGTTGCCACCCGTTGTCTGGTGTGCGGGGGTGATCAGGCAACCTTGGAGGCGGAACCCGGCGAATCGGAGACACATCATGGGCGGGATATTGCGAACTGGTCAAAGTGTGTGATTGGGAAGCGCGGTTTCATGACACGCTCCAGTGTGTTCATGGCCATGGATTCTGGGTGAAGTATTGCGCCAGGCACGGATTTTGATCTTCTCCACGTTTCTCACAGTAATTGGTTTGCGCGTGCGTTTCTCTTGTAAGCTCTCAAAGTTTGTGCATGCGCTGAAGCGCACGCACAAACGGCCCAGACCGCGCGCCATCCGTGCGCTTCAGCGCATGCGACCGGCTGAATTCAATCATCCTGTTCATATAGCTAGACGGCGCGCTGCGAAATCTCAAGCGAAAGCAGAGTTGGCTGCTGAAGTACCAGAGCAAAGGGCGGCCAGATTAGCACGTTATGGAGAAACTTACCAAGCGCTGAAGCATGCATTACTGACACACTGTGTGCATAGTCTGCAAAACCAAGCCAAACAGCCCTTTCGATCGTGATAACTAGGTTTACAAGAGTTAAACCTCAGCCAATTTTTCGGTTACGATTGCGTACGTAAAAAAAAACGGCATTACTAATTACTTCTGCAATTGCCGGAGATCTCATGTCAAGTTGTGCATCACATTCGAAAGCATCATGCCCAATTGTTTCGAGTTTGCTATGTCTTAAGCTTTCCGCTGTCCAGCGCAACAACGCAGAGCGCGAACAAGGGTGCGAAGTGAGCGCGCGACAGGAGCGTTCTCGACAGGAGTAAAAAAAAAAAGTTTGCGTAACTTGCACTGAAGGCGCAATGCTACTCAGAGAGAGGAGCTGATGGGCACCTGGCTAGTCCTGGCTTTTGGGCTAGAATAAGCACTACCAAGTCATCCGCAGTATTTTCCGGAATTTATTGATTATTAATCGATTATCGATTGGCTATTGATTAGCTATCGATTGGCTATCGCAAGGTATTCGCCACGTATATGGGCTAGGCTAAGCACTACCAAGTCATCCCCAGCATATTCCGGAATCCATTGATTACTGATCAATTATTCATTAGCTATTGATTGCGTATTGATTGGCTATCGCGAGGTACTTGCCCCCGTATTTGGGCTAGGCCAAGCACTACCAAGCCATCCCCTGCACTTTCCGGAATTTATTGATCATTGATCAATTATCGATTAGCTATTGAATGGCTATCGATTGTCTATCGATGACTGACTAGGCTTAAGTAGTCCCAACTACGCTTAGCTAGACTTAGCCAGGTTAGCCAGGTCAGGTCTTCGCTAGTTACGAAGCGCTATTGCTATTGTGTGCTATTGCGCTTAAACCCTTTCTGGACTACCGCCCGGATCGGTCCACATTTTCTGTTCGCACGTTACGCACTAACGCTCGGCATAAACAGCTCCGCTGTTAAAACATCTCAGTGCACTATAAGGCAAAGGTGATAAAGTGGCAAGACCGCGATTTATATGTTAGTTGCAGCTAAGAACAACCACCCGCACGACGCTGTATATTCGGCCGTGCACCTGAGGGCGACTCGTCGCATGCGCCGTAATGCCGTACGTGGAAGTAGTGGAGGAACGGACGAAGTACGTTGATGCCCCAAGGGCAGGCGCGCCTCATGCACAAGCGAGAGGCGCGAGCACTTCACTCGGTGCGCTTTTCTTTGTGCGGCAACACTGAAACGCGGAAAAATTGTCTAGGGGAGATGTGTTACGATCTGGAAACAACTGAACATGATGCTTTCCAGCATAATTCACAATTTCGCACGTGGTCCTTGGCAATTGTGCAAGCACTTAGAAATTTGGTAATTAATGTTCAATAAAGAAGGGATCGATAATAGGAGGGAAAGTAACAAGTACGCGTAACGCCGTACCAAGAAAAACAGTGTTGGTGCGATAAAGCGGGCACATACTGTAGGAGAAAAAGGTCTATCTTCGGTGAACACAACACCTTGTGTTAAACGTTACCTTCTCTTGTTTTATAGACTGGATTGCATCATCAAGTGTACACTTAAGCGACACCTGTGAGATGGCGTACTGCAAGGTCTGCGAGTGCGCGCAGGCGTCAGAGACATATTGTTACGACTGGTCGTGCAAAAAAGGATTGCCGTAGTCGAATATTAAAATTTATATAGAAATAAAACTGCAAACAAAAATGGCTATTTCTGGTTACAAATTTTCTTGGTATTTTTTGTGTTTGGCTAAATTTGGGCTATAATTTCTCTAGTTTTGGGCTATGCCGCCTCGTCCGACGTGGCAACACTGCCGGTCATCAGTAAAGATGCCCAGATCGCCTGCGGTTACCAGAATACCGGACTCGCTCGGCGCTGCGACAGAATGCTAGCAACGTATGCTACTTCGATAGCTCTCGCTTGGGATCGATTGCCAGGCGGCTGGCGGAGAAGCGGGAGAGGTTGGAGAGGCTTCGCGCGCTGGCTCCAAGACAACTGAAGTAGGCGACACGACGTCCCATCATGACGCATAGCCAGTGAAGGCGGTGAAAAAGCATGGCTATTGGGTGCGAATGGCTACTGGGTGCGAAAATTGTGGTGCGAATGTTCTACTGTAGCTGTACCCTACGTGTCTACAAAATTTGTTCGAACCATTTCACGGACCCTTTAAGGTTCTCGGTGAGGTAAATAAATAGCCTGTAGCTGCCAACACCTGAATACCAGTTTGCGGAAGTTTTTTTGCGATAGCAGTTATATGGACACTTCAAGCGGATTTCTGCCATCGGCGTCGCCGTCGCCGTGAGGTTCCGTAAAAAGCCCAAGGGCGATAAAGTTGGCGCCGCGCGCCGTATGCTGCAGTGATAGCGCGCGGGGGACGCGCGCTATCACGGAGAGCGAACGCATGGCGGAAAGCAAACGCGACTTCCGTCGCGCGAAAGGCCGTGGAGCTATGGGAGGCGGGGCGATGGTGTGCTGCAGCACCAAATGCGTATCTTGCAACCGGGCGCAAGGTGCAGTGGCCACTCAATCTCCCACGCGAAAGCAGGAATGCGGGAAGGCAGTGCAGGTGGGAGGGGCGGGGCAGCTTCTAACCTGCAAACAACTGTGTTGTACTTTGCCCGGCTGCGGTAGTCGCCCGCACAGTCTCTTAAAAGCAATCTCCACACGGCTCTGACCTTTTTATGCGCTGTGAATTCGCTGCTCAGTTTCCGTTGAAGCGATAGACCACACGAACCTTCGCTCGCTGCGGCGGCTGCGCTTGCTGCCAGCGTTTTGACAGTGGTTGTCTGCGGTAATTGAGTGTGATCTATTCAAGTTTGCTTGTTTGCGCTGACACCACGCTTGTTAATTCAGTTAGTAAGCGAATGTGTCCAAGCTTATGCAGCCGATAAAGCTGCAATCCCTACTCCGAATAGTTCTCCACTCATTTGCTATCGCAATTGACGCTTCGGTTTTCGGGCTAAACTGCAACATTTTTTTTGTAATACTAAGTAAATATGGTTTCGAAATTTAGGTGTAGGCACATGATTTTCAGTAAACGAAGCCATCTTAACCTATGAAATTAGTCGCGAACTATCAGGGGCTGCTCATTCGGTTTGCAGATGACATTGACCTATTAAGCAACAATAGGAACGAATTACAGCAAATGATTGAGGACCTTAAGCGAAAAAGTGTAAGAATGGGGTTGAAGATTAATATGCAGAAAACAAAGGTAATGTTCAATAGCCTGGCAAGAAAACAAGATTCAGGATCGCCAATCAGCCTATAAAGTCTATAAAGGAGTACGTTTATCTAGGTCATTTACTCACAGGGGACCCTGATCATGAGCAAGAAGTTTACAGAAGAATAAAATTGGGTTGGAGTGCATGCGGCAGGCTTTGCCAAGTCCTGACTAGGAGCTTACCACTGTCGTTGAAAAGAAAAGTCTAGAATCATTACATTCTACCTGTGCTAACATATTGGGCAGAAACATGGAGGTTAACACAGAAGCTCGAGAGCAAATCAAGGACCGCACAAAGAGCGATGGAACGAGAAACGTTAGGCCTAACGTTAAGAGACAGGAAGAGAGTGCTGTGGATTAATGAGCAAACGGAGATCGCCGATATTCAAGTTGACAATAAAAGGAAAAAATGGAGCTTGGTAGGCCATGTAATGCGTAAGATGGATAACCGGTGGACCATTAGAGTTACAGAATGTATACCCAGAGAAGCTAAGCGCAATCGAGGACGGCAGAAAACTAAGTGGGGTGATGAAGTTAGGAAATTTGCAGGCGCAAGTTGAAATCAGCTAGCGCAAGACATGGGGTAATTCGTCCTGCAGGGGACATAAATATAGGCTGATGATGATGATGATGAGCGGCTGCTTTACAAAGCAGTTAGAAATGAAGGCTTCTGCTAAAGCTTTAGGTGGGTAGTGTTCAGTAGCCACATCGTCTGCTTTCGCGAACCTTTACCGATGGTTAACTCCTCCACCCACTCCATCCCATTCCAATGTCCATCATTCCCATTTCATTCATTCCTATGCGATCCCAACTATTCCATTTCCTTCTCATCCAATCGCATTCCATCCATTTGCTTAGCACTCTCAGAGCAAAACTTCCTTCTGGAAACAAAACTAGATTTAAATAAAAAACTGATACGCTTTCTGCAATTTTTGAACGAGGTAATTATCCCAACCTAAGGTTATTTTTTTATTCATAAGAATATATGTTAGACACACTAAGTATTGAAAATTTACCTAGGCAAACATTGGTGCATATTGCGGGAAAACAGCGCAAAAACTATTTAGTTTCCAGTACCTGCATAGAGCAGAATCACCCCCATATTTCACTCGAGGGCAGAACTGCCGAGACGGTGGCCATGGGTTTTACAAGCAGAGCAGGAAACACGTGAATGATGATGGTTAAGGACCAGTTGCGGACAGCTCAGCTAGCTTGAAAGGCGGGTAAGCAGTGTAGATGAGGAACACCCTTTGTTCTCGCAGTTCTTTACGTGCAGTCTCCACACCACGCTTCCTCTTGGAAGACATTTGTAAAGCTAGTTTCTACCAAACGCATCAGCATCCTTTGTTGACATACTTTTCCAAACGCGCACTTTCCTCTTGCGAAGTATCGTCGTGACCTGCTCGCATCACTGTGAACATCCATTTACAAAAACTGTGATTCCTTCCTACGTCACCCACGATCCATGTAAAAGTACGAAACTTCCCCTGCGAGTACTTATTAAAACGCACTTTATTCCTGCCAAGGTGAATTAGGTCACAGCCGATAAAATTTGAGACGACGCAATCCCAGTAGTGCTAAGAACAAGATAAACAAGGCTGCTAATACGCAATAAACGCATAACTTATCAAGGGAAAAGTAAAAGAAAAAAAAACATTTTTTAGCTCACAATGGCCAGCTTCCGGCGAGGATCTTCCGCATTAGCCTGGGCGCCCACGCAGTCAGCCGTCGTTTGGCGGCGAGGACGCCTGCTCGTGACCGCCACGCCGTTGACGGCGGCTCCATCCTTGTTTTCTGAAGAGGTGGCAGTTAGCCTGCCGGTGCCTGTTGTGGACCGCGCTTTCTGCACATCAAAAGATACGCGTGCATTTCCCTCTAGAGAAGCTGCCAAATTACACATTGCGGCTTTCCTATGCATTTGCGACAAATGCGGCTTCCAAACTAAAGAGTGTTAAGCCGTATACGTTACCAAAGCTGTGATTGGGTGGAAGATCTCCAACTGTTCAAGTTATAGCCACGACGTATTCATTCTATAATATATAACTTAATATATAAAGTCGCATAGAAGTAAAAGTTCCGTCCACTCTTTGGATCTCCTATTTCCTACGTATCTAGATTTCGTGACCTTAAATAAAATCTGGCAGATTCAGAAAAGAGGAATTGAACACGACAGCACAATGTTGTACGTGTGTATTGCAGTAGGCTTACCATAAAAGCCGGCAGATCCCACGCCCTGTGGGAATCGATGTTATGCAAAGCAGTGTGCGGGGAGCCGCCAAGTTAACGAAACGACCATGAAACCACCAAGACGTAAGCGGCTCTTTCATGACCTACATGACGCGCATATCATGACATTCATGTCTTGACCTATAATTTATGTTCGTCATATTCTCTTGTCATATGCCAATTTTGGTACATACCAAGTTAATGAAACAGCCAGGAGAGCACAAAGACGTGGGCGTCCGTATAGATACATAGATAGATACTGTCAAAGTAGCAAATGTTCGCCAAGAAATGCTTCGCATTTAATAAGCGACAGAACCACTGCTGATTGCAGTGGTTCCGCCTGTAGATATTATTATAGTCGTACTAATTCTCAAGATGTCAAATAGGCGGATATAGAGAGTCGTGAGACACGTCAAAATGAGCAAGTTATACATCGGGTCGTTATTTTTGTGGAAAACAGATATCCCGCGAAGTGTGAAATTATCATGTGAGCGCGCATCCATCGAGAGACTACTGCCCCTCTTGAGCGATACGCACTCACTAGTCAGGCACTCACACTCGTCAAACAGTGGTCATGCAGTTTCCCACAATAATCACCAGGGGGAACTCGGGCACTCCTACAGTTCAGCCACGGTGGGAATGATGCTTAGTTCATCGATTTGTCTGATGTTGGTGCTTGTGACACCAGATTTTCTTGTGGCGTTTATAATGCCCTTTATCTGCCTACATTGGCCTAAATTTCGAAGCAATCCATACTTTTTTAAATGAAGAAGGCAATGAGACTGTAAACATGTTTAATCGCTGCTGATTGCAGTGGTTCCGCCTGTCCATGCGTCTGCAGCATAATAGTTTCAATATCGGGCTTCCGTGAGAAGACCTGTGTTCAAATCCTACCGTCGGACAATTTTAATAGGGCATATAGCAAGCACTTGCGTGGCACACTGGTAGAGTATCTGGCTCCCACGCAGCGAACGCGGGTTCGATCCCGACAGGAATCGGGCACTTTTTCGCATTTCCGACGATAGCGGTTACGGCGGCGTACGCTCTAGGCGGCGCCATCATCGCGAACTGAATCTGCTATTGGAATGGGCCCATAACTGCTTACGCTGTAATACGCGAATGTCCTTGACGTCAGCTCACTGTGTTCATTATTGGGTGTATATAGATGGCTGCATAGTGCAGCGGGCGCCTCACAAGATCGTAGAACATTATTTTAAGCACGTTGTTCACCCTAGCTGCCCTGGACCGTTTCCATCTTCTTCAATTTTTTTCCATTTCGCTCGCGATATTTTGCTCCGATCTGAAGAACCCGCTTAGCCTTCACCTTCTAGCCGCGTGATGAATATGCGTGCCAAGATTCAACCACACTAAATCAATCTATGAGGGCGTTTTAATTTGGTCTTACCGAGACAAAGTTACAACTCATGCAAGAGCCTGCGTGGGCAAGGAACGCGCGAGAAAAAAAATTACACCGAAAGGACTTGAACGCTTTCGCATTCCCACACGTAAGCAGTCTTAAGTGTCCATGTCGATTTTTTTCTGACCACGGAGTAATGCTTTGGCCAACTCTCGCTGTGCTTGCTCTCCCGCGGGAAGGGCTGTCAGAAGGCGTGCTGGATCAGATTTCGCATGCTATGTGCAGACCACGCACATTGTTTACACTCGCGAAGGTCCACTCCAGATAAACCGTGGGTGCCCGCGTAGATTAAATACCGAACTGACATGAGTCGTGAGATTAGACACGATGATCACAATCACAATGATCTCGGTGTTGCCTTTCCTTCTGGGCACAAGTCCAACTAATAAGAAGCGGATTGGTTTATACTTTCTGTCCTGCTCTCCTCTTTAGGAGCGAAGCTCCTTAGGCTCTCACGATATCCGTTGTCGCCGTCGTCGTCGAAGCTCCCCGTGGCGCACGCAGCGCGCATACCGACCGTGCACAGGTGTTGAGCTGCGCCGGCGCCGCTCCGAAACCCCTCTCCGAGCAAGCGCACGACGTCATGAGCAGGACCGTTCGCAGAGCGCACGCAGCGCGCATATGGATGGATGGAAACAACTTTATTCAAATCCGGCGAAGTTTAACGACCCGGGCTCAGGTCTCCCATGAGGGGACTTCGAGGCCTTGCCTCGTCGCCGCCTCCCGGGCCCGCTGGACTGCTTACTCTTGTGTCTTGAGGTTGCAGCTGCGCAGAGCGGCGGCTCAATTCGACGCAAGAGCCTGCGCAGCTACTGCCATTTTCGCTGCTATAACAGGACACTCCCACAACATGTGTGAGAGTGTCGCTCTAGTTGCCTGACATAACTTGCAAAGAGCACTGGGGTGTTGCGTGGGGAAAATGTGCCGCAATCGCACCGGACTGGGGAAGGTGTGTGTCAGCAGTTGTCGCCAGACGACTGCCTGGCAACGTTTCAGTTTGGAGTGAGGTGGGGGCAATATCCGCCTGCCTAATTGGTAGTGCTTGGTGATATCATTATAGCTTACTAAGCGTTCTCGCGTGTTTCGCACCAGGAGGTCCGAACTCGAAGAGGGTGTCTCAGACTCTGCGCGGTGGGTCAATCTCGCGCAGAGTGGTGTGCCACCTCATTCAAGTTAGGGGAGCCCTCGGCGCATACCGACCGCGCGGTTGTTGCACCGGCGCCGCGCCGCTGTCGCTACACTTAGCAATGCAGCATGGAGGAGCGCGAACGTAAGCGCAAACGTCGCGACTCTGATCCTACACTTCGAGAACGAGACGCGGCAGCCCAACGGCAACACCGCGAAGCTAACCCCGAGCTACGAGCATGAGAAGCAGCAGCATGCCGGCAACGGCAGCAAGACCCCGAAGCGAAAGCTCGAGCAGCAGCCGTAATCGTCGAATGAGCTTCGCTCCATCATCAGCATTCACTTCGTGGATCGGCTGCCAATTTTAGGCATTCCTGCTATGGGACGGGATAATCTGCGATAAAGGCAAAGAAGGATTATTTTCGTCTTTTCGTCGACACTATCATTCTGACGTCACAAAAGTTATCAAGCTTGACAATCGCGACTAATTAGGTATACATATTATTCGCAGTTGCGGTCGTATATACACGGTGTCCCAACTATCATGAACCAAGATTTCAAATATTCGAACGCCACGCAGCCGCCCAGTACCAAGGTAACGTTGTTTGCCATCCTAAGGAGGTACCGAGAATATTTTTTTGTATTCTTCCTAATTACATAATTATTCCTAATTAATAATCAACTTCTCAAATATTGTGTAGCACGTATTGCGCACCAGAACACTGTATGGGGAGTTTTTCATGTTGCTCTACAATTTTCTCATTGACACTTTTCGTCTAATTATAACATTTGAAAAGTTCAATAATTAAGCCTATTTATGTAATTAGGCGGAAGAAAAAAAATAATCCCAGTATCCCCGTGGGACATGCACACAACATTACCTTGGTTCCGTCTAACTGCGTGGCATTTGCATATTTTGAACTCTTGGTGAATGATAGTTGGGATATCCTTTATATATAGTTAAAGTGCGAGGTGACGCAAATAAAGAGCGCGTAGCTGCCAACATCTGAACACCAGTTTGCGGATGTTTTGCTAATACTAAGTACATGTGGTTTTCCGAGCAAGGTGTAAGCACATTACTTTCTGTTAACGAAGCTGTCTGAGCGTATGAAATTGGTCGTGCTCTATGAGGAGCTGCTGTAAAAGGCAATTTGAAATGAAGGCTTCCGCTAAAGTTTATAAGTGAGATGTCGTCAGTAGGGGGGGGGGGGAGGGGGGGGCACATCGTCTGCTATCGTGGACCTTTACCGATGAGTAACTCCTCCACTCATTCCATTCCCATGACTTTGGCTTTTATAAGGCCATGGCTTTTATAAGAAGAACAGGCAACACGTGAACAAACGTGGGTAAAGACCATTTGCGGACAACTCAGGTAGCTTTTATTCTCACGGATTACCGCGTACATTCTCCACACCACGCTCCCTCTTAGCAGACAGTTGTAAAGCTATTCTCCACCACCACACATCATCATCCTATATTAACATATTCCTTCAAACCCGCACTTTCCTCTTGCGAAGTATCCTCGTGATCCGCTGTGTAGTTCAGTCGATTTGGAGCAAGCATGGCGGCGAATGATCAATTCACACAAATTCTGATTCCTTTCTACGTCACCCACGTGCCGTGTAGAAGTGTGAAACTTCTGGCGCGCTTACCTACAAAACTCACTTTATTCGTGCGAATGTGAATTTGGTCTTGCCAGATAAAATTGGAGACTACGCACTCCCCGTAGTGCTCTCCCAACTATGAACAAAATACAAGGATGCTCATTCCCAACAGAATGCATGATAACTTAGCGAGTAAAAAAGTAAAAGAAAAAAAAGATTTTTTTAGCTCACGGGGCCGAGCGGCCGCACGACTTGAGGTGAGCCTCCAGGTGCCGTGACTGTGACTCGACGACGGGCTGGAAGGCGGCGTGGAGCCTGGTTCTTGTCCCCGGCATCATCCGGCTCTCCGGAGCCTATGTTATAGTCAGCCGCTGGTTGTGATTCTTCTTGGAACGACAGTGCGTTCTGCACATCAAAAGATACGCACGTATCTGACTCGAGAGAAGCTCCCAAATTATTCAATGGAGCTTGTCTATGCATTTGCGGCAAATGTGACGTCCAAACGAAACACTGTTAAACCGTATACGTGAGCGCAGGTAAGATTGTGTGGAAATCCTCCAACTGTTCTAGTCACAGCCACGATTTAAAAATTCTACAATATATATTTTCGCATATAAGTACAAGTTCCGTGCACTTTTTGGATACCCTATTTCCTATGTAACTCGATTTCGTGACATTAAATAAAATCTTGCAGATTTAAAAAAAATGGAACACTACAGCACAACGTTGTAGGTGTGTATTGCAGTAGGCTTACCATACTAAGCGTAGCTCCTCGACGTCAGCTGACCGTGTTCATTATTGGGCGTATATAGATCGCTAGTTCAGCGGGCACATCGCACGAGAGTAGAACATGATTTTAGGCACACTGCTTCACCCTAGCTGCCCTGGACCGTTTTCATTTTCTTCATTTTTTTTCCACTTCGCCCGCAATATTTTGCTCCCACCTGAAGAAGCCGCTCATCGTGCACGTTCCAGCCGAGTGATGAATATGGGTGCCTAGATTCAACCAGAGTAAATCAAAAATGAATGCATTTTGACTTTGCCTCACCGAGAAGAAGTTAGAATACATGCGAGAGCTTACGTGGACAAGGAACGTGCGGGAAAAGAAATTACACCGAATGTATTTCCATGCTTTCGCATGCCCACACGTAAGCAGTCTTAGTGTATCTGCCGAATTTTTCCTGTCTTCACAAAAACGCTTTGACCAACTCTCGCTGTGATCGCTCACCCGCGGGAATAGCCTTTCGCAAGCAAAACATTTTCAATGTTGTAGCCCACATCAGTCGGAAACCGCGCTGGATCAGATTTCGCGGTCTATGTGAAGACCATGCACATTGTTTATACTCGCGAAGGTCCATTCCAGGTAAACCACGGGAGCCCGCGTAGATTAAATACCGAACTGACTTGAGTCGTGAGATTAGACCGAACGATCACAATCACAATCATCTCAGTGTTGCCTTTCATTCTGGGCACAAGTCCGGCTAATCAAGAGCGGGATGTTTTAACTCTCTGTCCTGCTCTCTTTTTTGAACTCTCCTGCTATTGGACGGGTTAATCTGCGAGAAAAGAAGGGGATTGATTTTCATCTTTTCGACGACGCTCTCACTGAAACATCACATCTGTTAACAAACTTTACAATCGCAACGAATTTGGAATACATATTATTCGCTGTTGTGATCGTAAATACAGGGTGTCCCAACTATCATGCACCAAGATTTAATACATTGGAATGCCACGTAGCTGCACAGTACCAAGGTAATGTTGTTTTCCGTCCAATGGCTATAATCAGATTATCTTTTTTTGCATTCCACCGAATAACATAATTAGTCCTAATTTATGAATCAACTTCTCAAATATTATAATTAGATGAAAAGTGTCAATGAGAAAGTTGTAGGGCAACATGAAAAACTCCCGATACAACATTCTGTTGCGCAATACGTGCTACATTAAAGAGTTTTTCCGAGCGTGAAAAAAGCCCCGCGAAAATACGCAACATTGTCGCACGACTGACCGCTCGAGGCACTTTGCGTGTACTCGCGGGCTTCTTTCACTCTCGGAAAAACTTTTGTATCACATACTGAGGAACAGAAAGCTATATCAGGAGTTCTTCAGGTATCGCCGTGATCCGCTGTGTAGTTCAGTCGATTTGGAGCAAGCATGGCGGCGAATGATCAATTCACACAAATTCTGATTCCTTTCTACGTCACCCACGTGCCGTGTAGAAGTGTGAAACTTCTGGCGCGCTTACCTACAAAACTCACTTTATTCGTGCGAATGTGAATTTGGTCTTGCCAGATAAAATTGGAGACTACGCACTCCCCGTAGTGCTCTCCCAACTATGAACAAAATTCAAGGATGCTCATTCCCAACAGAATGCATGATAACTTAGCAAGGAAAAAAGTAAAAGAAGAAAAAAACATTTTTTTAGCTCACGGGGTCGAGCGGCCGCACGACTTGAGGTGAGCCTCCAGGTGCCGTGACTGTGACTCGACGACGGGCTGGCAGGCTGCGTGGGGCCTGGTTCTTGTCCCCGGCATCATCCGGCTCGCCGGAGCCTTCGTTCAAGTCAGCCGCCGGTTGTGATTCTTGGCACGGCAGTGCGTTCTGCACATCAAAAGATACGCACGTATCTGACTCGAGAGAAGCTCCCAAAATATTCAATGGAGCTTGCCAATGCATTTGCGCGAAATGCCGCAGTTTTCTCATTGACACTTTCCATCTAAATATAATATTTGTGGAGTTTGTGATTACTTAAGAATAATTATGTATGTAGGTGGAATGCAAATAAAAATTTCGTAGCTTGCGCTGGAGGCGCAATGCTAAAGGTACACCAGAACTGATGGGCACCTAGCTAGTCCTGGCGTTTGGGCGTATCTAAGCACGACGGATTCAGCCCCAGCATTTTCCAGAATTTATTGATTATTGATCGATTATCGATTAGCTATTGATTGGCTTTCGATTGGCTATCGCAAAGTATTGACCACGTATTCAGGCTAGGCTAAGCACTACGATGTCATCCCATTTTTCACCGGAATTTATCGATTATTGATCAATTAGCTATTGATGGATTTTCGATGACTGACTAAGCTTCATCATCATCATCAGCAGCAGCAGCCTATATTTATGTCCACTGCAGGACGAATGCCTGTCCCTGTGATCTCGGATTACCCCTGTCTTGCGCTAGCTGCTTTCAACTTGCGACTGCAAATTTCCTAACTTCATCACCCCACCTAGCTTTTTTGGCGTCCTCAACTGCGCTTCCGTTCTCTTGTTATCCCTTCTGTAACTCGAATGGTCCACCGGTTATCCATCCTACGCACTACATGGCCTGCCCAGCTTCTTTTTACCTCGTAATGTCAACTAGAATATCGGCTATCCCCGTTTGCTTTCTGATCCACACCGCTCTATTCCTCCCTCTTAACGTTAGGCCTAACATTCTTCGTACCATCGCTCTTTGTGCGGTCCTTAACTTGTTCTCGAGCTTCTTTGTTAACCTCCAAGTTTCTGCCCCATATATGTTAGCAGCGGTAGAATGCAATGATTGTACACTTTTCTTTTCAATGACAGTGGTAAGCTCCCAGTCGGGATTTGGCAATTCTTGCCGTATGCACTGCAACCCAATTTTACTATTGTAAATTTCTTT
The DNA here is from genome assembly GCF_013339745.2 of Dermacentor silvarum. Taxonomy (NCBI): domain Eukaryota; kingdom Metazoa; phylum Arthropoda; class Arachnida; order Ixodida; family Ixodidae; genus Dermacentor; species Dermacentor silvarum. The sequence goes on along the minus strand of NC_051154.1, from coordinate 374,674,228 downwards.
CTCATGATCAGGGTCCCCTGTGAGTAATATAATCGTACTCTTTTACAGACTCTAGAGGCTGACTGGCGATCCTGAATTCTTGTTCCCTTGCCAGGCTACTCAACATTGTTTGTGTATTCTGCCTTTCGTCTAACAGAAGATGACGTCGTAATCCAACCTCGGTCATGTATTCTTGTTTCGGTGGCCTGTGACGTACCGTTTCATTGCGAAGGAATTGCCGACCAAATAACCATTTTGTTGCTTACTCACGGTATCTCGGTCGCACGAGGAATTGTAAATGTCACCGACGGGCGCACGAACCTATTGCTGACAAATTTTGGCACAGAGAGACGGCACCTTCCAAAAGGCACGGCTGTGGCTTATTTTGACGCTGTTGCGGATGTTTGCGGCTGCTGTTCACTACTTGAAGAAGCGCCTGCACAAGACCCAGCTCCCGCACTTGACGTCAGCACTGTTTTGTCGCCGCATGAACGAGAACAGCTTCTTACGCTATTGGCCCAATTCGTCGACTGCTTTGCGTCGACTTCAAGAGTTGGTCGGACGCCTCTAACAAAGCACCGAATAATTACAGAGGATACGGCGAGACGCATTCACCGAAATCCTTACCGTGTGGCACCCAGAGAACGTGAAGCCATACAACAACAGGTGACAAAAATGCTTGAAGACGACGTGATCCAACCATCAACGAGTCCCTGGGCATCGCCTGTAGTTCGAGTCAAAAAAAAAAGATGGGAGCTTGCGTTTCTGTGTGGACTACCGAAAACTAAATCAGGTGACGAAGAAAGACGTGTACCCGCTTCTCCGTATCGACGATTCCCTCGACAGGCTTAGACACGCACGTTACTTCTCCTCAATGGACTTAAAAAGTGGCTATTGGCAAATCGAGGTAGACCCCAGAGACCGTGAAAAAACTGCTTTTGTGACGCCAGAAGGCCTGTACGAATTTAAGGTTTTGCCTTTAGGCTTGTGCTCTGCCCCTGCTACGTTCCAACGCCTCATGGATACTGTGCTTTCCGGCCTGAAGTGGAAAACCTGCTTAGTGTACCTCGACGACGTCATCGTGTTTTCCGCAACGTTTGAAGAACACCTCGAACGGCTTGAAGCAGTTCTGCGGTCCATAAGATCCGCCGGCCTCACCCTGAAACCGGAGAAGTGCCACTTCGGCTTTGCGGAACTACAGTTTCTTGGTCACGTCGTCAGCCACGCCGGTGATTTCCGCTGTCGCACAGTTTCCCGTACCATCCGACAAAAAGGCTGTCCGGCGGTTCCTCGGCCTCTGCGCCTATTACCGGCGGTTTATTGCAGACTTTGCTCGCATTGCGTCGCCGTTAACTCGCCTGACGAGAGACGACGCTCCTTTTGTATGCGGTGATGAAGAGTAAGGTGCATTTAACGTCTTGCGGCAACGTCTCCAGACACCTCCAGTGCTTGCCCACTTTGATGAGACCGCTCCTACATTGCTCCACACGGATGCCAGCAATGTTGGCTTGGGAGCTGTTCTTGTGCAGCGGCAGGAGGACACGGAAAGAGTGACTGCCTACGCAAGCCGAACACTCTCACGCACAGAGGCTAATTATTCCACAACTGAGAAAGAATGCCTCGCCGTGGTATGGGCGGTTATGAAATTTCCACCATATTTGTATGGCCGCCCTTTCAAAGTTCTCAGCGACCACCATTCACTGTGTTGGTTGACGAACCTTAAAGATCCGTCTGGACGATTGGCACGTTGGAGCCTAAGGCTGCAAGAGTTTGACATGTCGGTCATGTACAAGTCGGGGAAGCGACATACGGATGCTGACTGCCTGTCTCGATCACCGATAGAGTCGGCTTCTCCACTCGAAGAAGACGATACAGCATTTCTTTGTGTTATGGACACAGCCGCCATCACTCAACAACAATGAGACGACCCTGAGTTGCTTGCACTCATCAATTACTTAGAGGGAAGGTCTGCGAAAGCACCTAGAGTTTTCGCAAGAGGACTGTCGTCGTTTTGATGATGATGATTATTGTGGTTTATTGGCGCAAGGGCCAGATGTGGCCAAAGAGCGCCAAGACGATGGTAATGACTTGTTAGTGGTACATGAATAGTGAATTACATCAGCAATAGATGTGGCATGGCTGTAAAGGGGCCTAAAAACAGTCGCTGTAAAGTGCGTAAAATCTATACGTAATAGGATTATGGCAATGACTAATTATGTGTACTATGGGCATGAACAATGCATTGCGAAGGAATGATACGACTGGCAAAATATTAAACATGCCAGGATTGGCCAGAAGCACAAGTGCCTAAACAGAGCTCTTGAAACACAAGGGCCTGGAGGCATGTGCTATAAAAAACTATCGCAGCAACATCCTCTGGAGAGAGGATGCGCTACGAACTTATTGGGCTAATAACATGTAGCACAACATCTTTCAAGAAAGCAAGGACTGCGTTGGTGCTAAAAAGTTTTTCTTTACCGAGCAACATAGCGGGATGGAGAGGGAAACAATAGCGATATGCTAGCGGGAAATGTTTCTTTCTTTCTCTTTCGGCTTCCCGACACTCCAGGAGGACGTGGAGGACAGTGAGCCTCTCGCCACATCTACCACAGGTGGGAGGATCATATAAATTCAATAGAAAATTGTGAGTACCATATGTGTGTCCAATTCTGAGACGGCAGAATAGGACATCAGTTCGTCGTGTTTTAGTTGTACAGGGCCAGAACCCCAACTGTGGCTTAATCAAGTGGAGCTTATTATTTCCTTCGGCGTCCCACAAGCGTTGCCAGTGGCTTCGCAGTTTGTTTCGTAGGAAAGGCTTCAGATCTGTAGCAGGGACAGCAGCGCGAAGACCAATACCTTGCGATGCTGTTGATTTGGCGATTTTGTCGGCAAGCACATTACCCTCGATTCCTCTATGGCCGGGAACCCAGCATATTATTACATGTCAATGAGATAGATAAATGTTACACAAGAGTGAGTATAGCTCAATAAAAACAGGATTCTTATGCTTTTGTAAAGATGTTAGCGCTTTTAGAAGACTTAACGAGTCTGTGAATATTATTGCTTTTTCTAATTTTAATTTCTTTATATGTTTCACCACAGACAGTACTGCGTAGGCTTCTGCTGTGAAGATACTTGTTAGGGGGTTCAATACGTCTGATTTAAAAAAAGAGGGGCCAACAGCCGCATAAGATACGCCAGCATGGGACTTGGATGCGTCGGTGTAGAATTCCGAACACGAGTACTTCGATTGAAGTTCGCGGAAATGCATTGCAAGTTTGAGCTCGAGAGCGTGCTTTGTGACCTCTACAAAGGATAGATCACATTCTATCACCTGCCACTCCCAGGGCCGTGACAGCTTAGCTGGAGGCATTAGGCGATGTTCTAGAAGTGGGACATCCATCTCTTCGCTAAGTTCTCTTACACGCAGTGAGAAAGGCCGCCTCATAGAAGGTCGATTATAGAAAAGCGTTGCACACTTCAAATCATTAAGGGTTGTAGAACAAGGATGTTCACGATCGGAGTGTACTTTGAGAAAATTGGTGAAGCTGATGTATGTTCTCTGGAGATGGAGTGACCACTCATTTGATTCTACGTATAAACTTTCCACGGGGCTTGTTCTGAATGCGCCAGTGGCCAGGCGGATACCTAGATGATGGACAGGATCTAGTATTTTTAGCGCGCTCGGGGCGGCGGAATGATATACTACGGCACCATAGTCCAAACGTGACCGAATGAGGCTCTGGTGAAGATTCAGTAAACACTTCCTGTCGCTGCCCCACGATGTGTGAGATAAAATTTCAGTAAGTTCATTGTTTTTAGGCATTTCGCCTTGAGATATTTTATGTGGTTAATGAAAGTAAGCTTCGAGTCAAGTTTGATGCCTAAGAATTTGTGTTCTTTGTTTATAGGTATTTGTTGTCCATACATTTTGATAGTGGGATCTGCAACGAGACCTTTCTTCCTGGTGAAAAGAACACAAGAACTTTTGTGGGGGTTTACTTTGAACCCGTTTTCGTCTGCCCACTTGGACACTTTGTTCAGCCCCTGCTGTACCTGTCTCTCGCACACTGCGAGGTTACAGGACTTGAAGCCTATCTGTACATCGTCCACGTAGATGGAATAAAAAATAGCTGGTGGTAACGAAGCACGAAGCGTGTTCATTTTAACGATAAAGAGTGTGCAACTGAGCACGCCTCCTTGGGGTACACCAGTTTCGTGCACAAAAGGTCGTGATAAAACATTGCCAACTCGAACACGGAATGTGCGATTCAGCAGATAACTCTCAATCACATTTAACATATTACCACGTATACCAAAATGGGAGAGGTCTCTCAGTATGCCAAACCGCCATGTGGTGTCATAGGCCTTTTCCATGTCTAATACAGACAGAAAGAACTGTTTGTGAACAAAAGCCTCGCCTATCTGCGCCTCAATACGTATGAAATGGTCAGTGGTGGATCGACCCTCGCGAAAGCCGCACTGGTATGGGTGAAGCAGTTTGTTTGATTCTAGGAAATGTAATAGGCGACGGTTTATCATTTTTTCGAGGACTTTGCATAGACAGCTTGTCAGCGCTATCGGCCGACAACTCGATACGGACCATGGATCCTTCCCCTGCTTCAGGATAGGGATCACTATGGCCTCTTTCCAGGCAGAGGGGATCTCGCGGGAAGTCCATATGGAGTTATACAGACAGACAAGGGTTTTCTTCGTTTCAGAGGGCAGGTTCTTCAACATTTCATATAATATGCGGTCAGAGCCAGGGGCAGATTGGTTGCAACAGGCGAGTGATGCATGAAGGTCTGCTAAAGAGAAAGGTAAGTTATAAGGCTCGTTCCCGGTGCTCTTTCGTTCTAGTTTTTGTTCTTCTATTGCTGCTTTGTATTTTGTAAATTCTGTAGAATAGTTTCATGAACTGGACACATGTTCACAATGTGCACCCAGGTGGTTCGCTTGAACCTCCAAGCAGTCGCCCTGTGTGTTTACCAAAGGGAGTGAATATGTTTGTCACCCTCTCACCTTGTTAACCCTGTTCCAAACTTTGGCCTCATCTGTATACGAGTGTATACCTGATAAAACCTTCTGCCAACTCTCTCTCCTGGCCTGTCGGCGCGTTCTCCTGCCTTGTGACTTTATCTTCTTAAAATTGATAAGATTCTCTGCAGTAGGAGAATCGCGTAGCAACCCCCATGCTTTGTTCTGTTTCCTACGAACGTTCCTACATTCGTCGTTTCATCATGGGACACGGCATTTGCATGCCGCGCCACTTATTTCGGATATGCATTTAGAAGCGGCATCAATTATGAAGGAAGTAAAATATTCCACAGCAGCATCAATTCCTAACGAAGACAAGTTGGCCCAGGAGATACTACTAGTAAGAGTTCGAAATTTCTCCCAATCGGCTGTATCAATCTACCATCGAGGAGCTTGTGGTGAAGGCTCAGTTTTGGTTGTTCGCAGTAGTATTGGGAAGTGATCGCTCCCGTAAGGATTTTTGGTAACTTCCCATTTAAGTTCAGATAATAAAGACGGGGAAGCTATGCTAAGATCAATAGAAGAAAAGGTTCTGTTTGCGAGACAGTAAAATGTAGGTTCCTTCTTCTTAAGAAGACACGCGGCAGAGGAGAAAAGAAATTGTTCAACAAGACGACCTCGCGCATCGATACGAGAGTCGCCCCACAGACTGCTGTGCGCATTGAAATCGCCAAGAATAAGATAGGGTTCTGGCAATTCATCTATAAAGGACTGAAATTCATGTTTGTGTAAGTGGTAATGTGGGGCTATGTAAAGCGAGCAAATGGTGATGAGTTTGTTTAGAAGAACAAGTCGAACTGCCACTGCTTCAAGGGACGTTTGTAGGTGCAAACGTTGACATGCTATGCTTTTGTGGATTACCATGGCAACACCGCCTGATGATGCGACAGCATCATCGTGATCTTTACGAAACGTAAGATGTCGGAGATACTGTCGGAGAAAGTTTGTATGTTTCGATTTTAAGTGTGTTTCCTGTACACACAGCACTTTTGGATTGTGTTGGTAAAGAAGTTCTTGCACATCGTCGAGGTTTTTAAGAAGGCCTCTGACGTTCCATTGTATGATTTGTGTATCCATAATGAAAGTAAATTGGTGCTGTGTGTACTAAAAAAAGGAAATGTTGCTTTAGATTACAGAGCCCTTTCCTGGCCCCGTAACTCGGGATTTGTCCTTTTTGAAGCGGTCGAAGGAGCCTCGCCGCTCCTTAGGCACTTGGTGCGCCGTCGGGATGGGTGTAGTGTCCATTGCCTCTTGTAAGGCGCCGGACACGCACTCTTGCGAGCGAGAAGTTTCGCGATAAAGTCTCGCCGCGAAGGACGAGACATTTGCGCCCACTAGCCCGGAGGTCGATGGGGCTGCCTTTGGGCCTGAGCTGCGGCGGCTGTTGCCAGCGCTAGCAGGGGCCGGTGAGGGTGAGGCAGCCTTGACTGCACCCACCGTGGGAGCTGCTGGCGGGCCTGCGGCTTCACTACGCGTAGCGCAGGCTGCCACCGAGGACTGTTGCGGTGCCGGAAACCCTGAGGTAACCGGGCCTGTTTGCTGGTTGGGTGGAGTGGATTTAGCTCCTTCCACCCTGGGGGCAGGAGCCACAAGCGACAGCTCGCTGCGCGCGGGCTGGGCAGGTGGCAGTAGCCGCTGCGACGCTGCCCCTTGACGCGCCGCATCAGCATAAGTGGTCGTGTGGAATGGTGAGCACCTTTTGCGTGCTTCCCTGAACGATATGTTTTCACGGACTTTCAGTGTTAGAATTTCTTTCTCTTTTTTCCAGTTTGGACAAGACCGGGAGTACGCTGGATGGTCACCATCGCAATTTACGCAGTGAGGTGCAGCCTCGCAATTGTCTGAGGCATGGCCTTGTACTCCATAGTTGGCACAGGTGAGTCGACCACGGCAGCTCTGCGAGCCATGGCCGAATCTTTGGCATTGGTAGCATCGCCTAGGATTTGGGATATATGGTCTTACTGCTATTTTTGTGTAGCCTGTTTCGATGCTTTGTGGAAAGACGCTTAATTCAAAGTTAAGTATCAGGTATTTCGTGGGAATTTCTTTGTTGTACCGTCTCATAACGATGCGCTGCACATTCGTGACGTGTTGCTCCTTCCATCCTTCCAACAACTCGGTTTCAGATAGGTCGATGAGGTCTGCTTCGAATACTACCCCGCGTACTGTGTTCATGGAACGATGCGCTGAAACAGTAACTGGGACGTCACCAAAAGTCACAAGCTTGCCGAGTCTGTTGTGTTGTTCCTTATCACGTAGCTCAAGCAGAAGGTCCCCGCTTGGCATTTTGGTGACTTTATAGCTAAGGCCTAGCGTGTTGGTCAAGGTTTTCGCAACTACAAACGGGGATATGGTTCTTGCTAGTCTTTCCGTTCTCTCACTATGCACTACTTGATATCGGGGGAAGATGTCTTTAGGCCGGGTGATAAAATTCAGAAACTCATCGGTGCGTCCCCTCTTCTGAGGAAGACGATCAAGAAGTCGAGGAAAAGCGGGCGTTCCCATAACAATTTTGTGTTGTTGGGCAGCAATGGCAGCCACCCACCACGGAGTCCAACAAGGGGACGCTCCAGCACTTCACGTGTAAGGCTGCAGGCGCCAGCCGTACATTGCTGCTATAACCTTATATAAAGAACCAAGAGAGGGCACCTACACAAGGTTAACCCAAGCCGCCTATGAAAAGTGTGGAAGTAATAGAAGAGAAGAGGTGACAGGACAGTGAGGACAGAAAAAATAGAGAAGAAAAAGATCGGAGAGGCTGACAGGAAAAGGCGACCACCGATTTCCCGCGAGTGGGTCAGTCCGGGGTGCCGTCTATGTGAAGCAGAGGCCAAAGAGGCGTGTTGCCTCAGCCGGGGGGCCTTAAAGGTCCAAACACCCGACATTAGCTCAACCTCCAGGATCCCCCTTTCCCCAGACACGGCTAAGCCACGCTCGGTTACGCGTGGGAGGGTCCAACCCCGTGTGCTCAGGTACGTGGTGGTGCAACTCACCAAACGCCTGCTTGCGCAGACGCCCCTGCGGGGTGTCGTCGTTTTGTTTACGGGCGAAAGTCCTTTACAAAAGAAACTTTTCTTCTACCGGGTCCCCCTACCTGCTCGTCATTCCTGCAGCTCTTCGTTCGGAAGTACTTCAAGCCTGTCACAACGAGGTGACTTCTGGTCACTTAGGCTACACGCGAATTTTGGGCAGAGTGCGGCAAAGCTACTACTGGCCGAGACTTACCACGGCCGTGAAACATCACGTTCGCACTTGTCTTGACTGCCAGAGGCGCAAGTCATCTCCGACGAAACCAGCCGGCCTCCTACAACCTGTCCAGGTTCCTCGAACACCACTCGATCAAATTGGAATGAATATCTTGGGCCCACTTCCTACTTCCACTGCAGGGAATCGCTTTGTTCACGTCGAAACCGACTATCTGACACGTTACGCTGAAACAAAGGCCATCCAGAAAGGCACAGCAGCCGAGGTGGCGCGCTTTTTCATTGAAAATGTTGTGTTGCGACACGGAGCCCCAAGCGTCGTAATTACCGACGGAGGAACCGCATTCACGCCTGCTCTTTTAGATCACGTCTTGCTGCTAAGTGGAACAGCTCATCGGAAGTCGACTGCCTACCATCCACAAACCAACGGACTGACAGAGCGCCTTAACAAAACAATTGAAGACATGCTTTCAATGTACGTGGATGTCGAACATAAAATTTGGGATGACATCCTCCCTTATATCACGTTTGCGTGCAACACGGCGAAACAAGAGACGACGCGCATGACTACGTTCACCCTTGTTCATGGCCTGGATGTACGAGCGATGTTGGATGCAATGCTTCCACATGAATTTGACGACACTGAAACGGACGCCGATGTGTTCACGCGACGCGCCGAAGAGGCTCGGCAGATCGCGCGCATGCGGATCTGCCAGCAGCAAGACTACGACGCAAGCCGCTATGATGCCCACCGTAGAACCGTAAGCTATAAAGTCGGCGACAGAGTGTGGGTTTGGACACCTATACGGAAACGAGGCCTCTCTGAAAAGCTGTTAAGGCGATACTTCGGCCCATATTGAGTATTGCGGCGACTCAGTGATGTCACCTACGAGGTCGTCCCCGATAGCCCCAACTGTACGAGGCGCCGCCCGCACCGTCCCGAACTTGTGCACGTTGTACGCATGAAGCCGTACGTGAGCGAATGATTAGGCGAGAGACCCTCACTTCCGCAATTGGCATTTCTGGTATAGCATCGGGACGATGCTCTTCTAGGGAGGGACAAGTGACGCGTGTGCTGGGAGCATTGTGCTGGGACAAACAACGACGATGGGAGCATTAACGGACTCCGTCTAGTGTGTCAGTGGAATTTTGGCTGACGACGAAGAAGACGTGTCTCTGTTCTGTTTTGCTTGAACAGGTTGTCCTTGTGTTCTTAAAGAACGTCTCCCTGTCCTCTCTCGGCGTTGTACCGCGACAATATTATATGCAACCCCACTCTTACACTTTCTCGGTTAAGGTCCTCAATCACTTGCTGTTTTTGTCCCCATTGTTGCTGAATAGGAGAATGTCATCTGCAAGCCGAAGGTTGCTGAGATATTCGCCGTTGATCCTCGCGCCTAAGGCTTCCCAGTCTAAGAGCTGGAACACTTCTAAGCATGCAGTGAATAGCATTAGAGAGATTGTGTCTGCTTGACTAAGCTTATGTAGTCCTTACTGTGCTTATCTAGACTTAACCAGGCTCAACTTCACTAGTTCACAGATTTATGTGCCATTGCGCTTGGACCCTTTCTGCACAACCGCCAGGACCGGCCCACAATTTATGTTCGCATGTTACAGACTAACGCTCGGCATGAACAGCTACGTGGCATTTGGATATTCTTAAATCTTGGTGCATGATAGTTGGGACACCATGTATATATAGTTAAAGGGACCCTGAAACACTTTTGACGCTTTTGTACAAACTTACGGAGCCGTTAGGGTAAGTCTTTTTGATCATTAATTGATGCATCCGAGTGCTCCGTATAAAGTATCTATTTATTTTAAAGTTTTAAAGAGTCACATCGCTACCGATTGCAGCATGCCTATCGGCTGAGTTTTCAGCCGCCACTGACCAGGTGATACGATTGGACCATATCACGCCCGTAGGGCGAGCTATCCAATTGGCTACGCAGGGCGCGTCATCAATAATTTTTCCAACATTATGGTGAACAAATGTTGTTCGTAATAGTTGAAACGTTAGCTAATTCGTTTCTATAAAAATGAAGTAACAGAAAGAAAATGCACAAGGACAATGTATTACTACTTTCTTGAAAGCACATCCGGGACACAGTAAGTGTCGTCTGCTTGTGTTACAACGTGATCCGTGTTGACGCGAGCTGCGCGGTCTCTTGTACTCGATCTGTCTTTTTGCGAACTCCATGGTTCGCGCTTGTGTTGTGGGCGGAAAACGCAGCGATCGGTGGCATGTCAAGCTGCGAAATCATCTCCCTCTGCAAGGCAAACATGCGAGCGAAGTGGCTGCAGCGCTGGTTGCGGTATCCGATCGGCACCAGCATCTGCGCGTTTGCAGCCGTCACTTCACCACGAAGGATAGTATTTCGCATGTTCGGTATTCGGGTGAACGAAGCGCAAACTATCGGCGCCTGGGCGTTTTACGGGATGAGCGGAAGCGCAAACGTGAACTGCGTGGACGGTGCAGCCAGCTGGTGGCAGAGAGGTCAACCAAACACAGAACTAATATAGCAATAATAAAGTGTATTCTAATTTGCTGCTGGTATAAATTTTGGCAGGAGCGTAATCGTGAAGACGTTGTTTTTTTAGATGTTTAACATGTTTACACTTGGCTACAGCAATATTAGCGATTTGTTTGGCTGGTTAAGCTCTGCGCCCACCCGCCGCTGTGGCTTAGACAGATAAGGCGTTGCGCTGCTGAGCTCGAGATCGCGGGATCGAATCCCGGCCGCGGCAACCGCATTTCGAATGGAGGCGAAATGCAAAAACGCCAGTGTGCTTGTGTTTTAGGGCACGTTAAAGAACCCCAACTAGTCAAAATTAATCCGTAGCCCTCCACTACGGCGTGCCTTACAGCCAGAACTCGTTTTGGCACGTAAAATTTCACAAAGAAGTAAGCTTTGCGCCACCAGGTGGCTGGACCATGCAGACCGATCAGGCAGCTGAAGCTCCTTCATCACAGCAACAGTGGTATGAAGGGGCTTTAGTTCACGCTAGAGTGTACTAGACAATGGTCGAGTGGGCGCGATCGAACGGCGCTCTCCCGCTGAGGAGCCGCGTGTGGAAAAAATGTTGCTAGGGTGCTGCGAGCGAACTGGGTGGGCCGAAGATGCACTCCTCGGTATATTCAACATACTTTCGCTGTGGGCAACGAGGCCGATTGCGCATAGTATGCTCTGAAAATAGTGCTTTACTACTCTGCAATTTTATGATTACACCATTTTGCCACACATGTATATTTGAGGCATGGAGTTGATTGAGGCATATTTGAGTCTTCAATTTTGCGGTCGTTGTAGCGCGTCGTCTGCTAGCGAGCGCGCGTTCGCTAAGCGGACGCTGGCGGACGCCCAGTTTTTCTCGCAGAACGTCTGTGCAATACATTTTTAAAATGTTTTTGTTGCTTTGGTGCAAGCATTACTCTTGACGGCCGCTACCATATGTAGTTTAAGCCAGGTGAACTGCTGTTTTTAACACTGTCTTCTAAAAGTAACAGGTAATAAGCGTCATACTTGTCAGATTAGGCTGCCATAATTCACACGGTGACTTTGTTTCTCTTGACAAGCATTGTGCACTTTCATATCCGCAACATGAAGCTACTTAAGAAAATTTTATTGATATCGTGTGATTTTACGCGCGCTTGTTAGTGGCCTATTGATCAGGGACAATGATCAAAGAAAACAATATTAGAGTGAAATAAACGAGGTTTATTAACTGCGGGGCGCGAAGAATGGCCAATGCATTTCTAGGTAAATTAATCAAAGGGTACATAGACATATATATTGACGTATATGTGAGGGGGAAAATATCAAATATTCTAAAAGCTCTAATTTAAAAAGTGAGACCTCCCGACCGGAATAGGCGCACGTGTTTGCAGTAACAAACACACTTATTAGTGAATACTGCCCATAAAACGCTGATTCGCAGAAATAATATTCATAGCAGGCACAAACAATATACGTATACGATATATGCAAGTGTTATTGATATACTGTTCGACGCCGAACAGTCCTTTCCGTTCGAATGTAATGCTTAACAGCACCATTGAGTTCTCACAGATGAATGACCGACGCAAATCAGGATGGTTATTCCGAATAACTGCGCTGCCGGAGAGTCGTACATAGCTGTTGCACAGAGGTGCAGTTCCTGAGAGAATTACCGCACGGGTGGTAAGTCCTGCTTAACAACTTCCTAGCTGTCATTCAATATAAACGACCCGTTTTGGGGCAGCCTGTAAACCTGCTAACTTGATTCAAGGAAGGAAAACTTTTTAAGTGCGAATGCACTTCTTAAGCGACCCCGAAAACTCCGCCGGCATCCGCGCTCCTCCTCCTCTCCCCTAGCAACGGCGCGAGGAGCGTAGAGGAGCGTCTGTAGCAACGGCGCAGCGACGTCACGCCCCACGTGACTGCGCGCGCTCCGCCCTCCGCTCCGTGGCTGCGCGCGCCCCGCGCCAGCTCCGCACCGCTCTCCGCGCCGTGACGTCACGGCGCGTTGTGCAGCTGGCGCCTCCGCGCCGTGGCTGCGCGCGCCGCGCCGGCTCCTCGCACCCTCTCCGCGCCGTGACGTCACGGTGCCATGCAGCTGGTGTGCCTCTCCCCCCGTTAGGTTTGCACTCACCCTCGGCCGCCACCTCTCCCCTCGCGCTGACAGCTCCCTCCTCGCCCGGTAACAGCCCCTCGTGTGCGTACTCTCCCCACCGCTCACTCCCTCTCCAACCGCCGTCACGTGTTGTGTGTATGGCGCCGGCGCGTCAGTCGTGCTCTCTCGCTGCCGTCTCCTTCGCTCGGCTCTGCAGTTTAGTCGCGCGCGCCCCCTCATAGCATCACCCCGTGCTTCGCACTTCCTCATACTCCCCTTCGGGGAAATGCGGGTTTTTTTTTACAGTCTCACCATGTTTTCAACCCCTTAAATCTGGGTGCCCCCGTCGGTACCACACTTATCTTCTTCAACGAACGCAATAGATGCACACATATCTCTACGTGTATGCGAGGTATGCCGTTCCTTTAATTGCTTCATTATTGTCGTTTTTATAGTGCACCGGATAACTGAAAGCAGCCGTTTATAATATACAAGCTGTTCAGTTGAGCGGACATACATTTGGGATCGGCATTACATACATGTATGAAATATATAATAAGCGTAACATGTTTTTCTCGGAAAACTTACGCGAGAGTAATATATTTTGATTACACCCCTAGAAAAAAGCCGAAAACGCAGTCACCTGTTTTTTTTTTCAATTTAAACAAATTCTTGGATTTTACGTGGCAAAACTATGATATGATTATGAGGCACCCCGTTTAGTTTTCACCACCTGGGGTTCTTTAACGTGCACCTAAACAGAAGTACCCACGAGTGTTTTTCAATTTGTTGCCATCGAATTCTGCGAGCTCCAGTTTAGCAGTGCAACGCCGTATCCCCTATGCAGCCACTTATTAGGCTATCGCGCCGGCTGTCTTTCTTTCTGTTCCTTTTTGAAGTATGGACTGGAAAAAAAATTTCACGTACGGCTTACGGCCAAAGATTAGCATATAGAATGACTAACTAAAGCAGTTTTCGGCGCTGGAGGTCCAACCGCAATAAATCACCCCATACCAATTACTCCGCACTCCGTTACGCGAAGAAGGCGGAAACTTGAATGGAATGTTGCGCGGCAGTTTTTTTTTTTTTTGTCTATAACAATACCTCCCGTAAATCTGAGTACAAGGCGCCGGATGGGGCTGATATGTTTTATCTGTGTGAAGTGGCACGCAGGGAGGTTACACATGTTTCACCATCTGCGTTTCGAAAGACCTACTGATGGAATACTACATGCGCAACAATACACACGAGAGATACATGCTGCTTGAAGAGCGAGAAATGTATTTGTTCTCTAAAGGGAACCGTACGATAACCTAGTAGAATGACAGCCGACACGCGGCCGCAATGCACACGCAATCGCCCATCGGCCTTAAAAATAAAATAAACAATAGAAAGAAAGACATTTATTCCCAAGGCATAAATACATGTCCCGTGCAATTACGAACACCATTTGAGCGGTCTGAACGCAAATACCAGCGCGTGAAGTAGTACCAATGATCCTGCCGAGCAGGATCGCCAGCAGTTTCCAACGGCGCAACCTTGATGCGGCCCAATCCACTGCGAACGCAGCGTCGCCACATTATTTTTCGTCGTCGGGCGCCTCACTGCAACGCATGCGCCGCCCCGGCCGCTCGTCCCACTCAACGGCATTCTAGTATACTCTAATTTACACCTCCACCCATCCCGGATGGGTTGCCAGGTTTGGCTATATATAGCCAAATTGGGCTGAGGAAAAAAAAATGGGCGTCGACTTGCCTGAGCTGGCTACGTGGCTATATTTGGGCTACTGAAAATCTGCGACATTGCTTTGTTTGGGCTATAAGTGTTCGCCCTAGTGCGAGCTCCTGAGGAGGCTCTCATCGAGTAGAAACGAATCTCGAAGGCTATGTTTTAGCTGTATGCAAGCGCCAAAAGCAATAGCGGAGCCGCAAACACGCCCTGGACGCGATGTTGCAGAGCACTGATATCGAACACAGCTGACAATGAAACGTGTACTTCTACGCGAAAATATATTGGTGCTTAAATACGTGCTCTTTCTCGAACCACCAAGACTCGATGACGGCCACCGAAATAGCGTGCGCGGTCAGCCGCCGCCGCGTCTTGTGCGTACTGTTGTGCCTGACGGTCCCTCGGGACAAAGAATGCTTCAAAGGCAGACATGCAGCTGTGGAGTGCTGTTTATGATTCGTCGTTTACTCGAGGCCAAGGAGCTGGCGACCAATTCAGCCTCACCTGGGGCGAATGAATGAGCGATTATGTCTCGTATCTTCGGCTGTTCGACTGCCCGGAGCTGATGGGCGAGACGATTTCTGGGACACCAGGCTGCAATGAGTCAGCGGCCTCGTGCGGCGCTAAGTCGACAACGTCACTTTTGGGGTGTTTCCGGGAAGCACCAGCGCCCGCCCGGACTAAATACAACGGGGCTCGGCGCCGACTGTGATGCGCAAGCCAGGAACTCCCTTCGGAGATAATAGCAGCCGCCGCCTTCCCTGGAAACGGTGGCTTCCTCGAAGGCCAGTATTAGGGTGGCTAGATGGGTAGGTGTGCCGACAGGCCCGTCTGGAGCGTAGTTCACCGCTTCTCCGCGTCATCACGCAAAATTGTCGCTGCGGTCAGTAGAACGGTTCCGCAGCGCGCGTCGTCTGCTACAGGGGGCTGGCGGCGAGCAAAAAAAATGAAGCCCGTATTGGAATAGTTGCATGTCGTCTGTTCGTGTCAGTTTCAAAGGTGAAGAGCTCCGCATCTCTCGTACTGTTTGCAAGTTCCTAAGCGATGTGAAATGTTCCAGGTCGGAAAAATTACCGGCGATATTCGCGGCGGCATTGCTCCACCAAAGAAGACCACCAAGCAGACTTACTGCTTCGCTCCAATCTGCAAGTAGGGCGGAAATGTTCGCCTCAGGCTGCTCGGTAGCTTGCTCATATCGGCGACGTTAATGAGCAAGCCGTATACCGAAAAGCGTACGTCGATGAGCTCCTGGACATTGGAAATTTGCAAGCCGCACATGAGGTGCTCAGCGCCTGCGACATCGAGCCCCACTGCGCTGCTACAGGGAAAAGAAAAGTGACTCTAGGCTTATATTCTATATAGCAGGCTATGTAGCAAGGAAGTTCCTGCAAAGAACCAAGTGCTCCGATTGCTCAGGACGTACTTAAAAAAAACGGCATTACTAATTACTTCAGCAATTGCCGAAGATCTCATGTCAAGTTGTGCATCACATTCGAAAGCATCATGCCCAATTGTTTCGAGTTCGCTATGTCTTGAGCTTCCCGCTGTCCAGCGCCACAACGCAGAGCGCGAACAAGGGTGCGAAGTGAGCGCGCGACAGGAGCGTTCTCGACAGGAGTAAAAAAAAAAAGTTTGCGTAACTTGCACTGAAGGCGCAATGCTACTGAGAGAGCGGAGCTGATGGGCACCTGGCTAGTTCTGGCTTTTGGGCTAGAATAAGCACTACCAAGTCATCCGCAGTATTTTTTTCAGAATTTATTGATTATTAATCGATTATCGATTGGCTATTGATTAGCTATCGATTGGCTATCGCAAGGTATTCGCCACGTATATGGGCTAGGCTAAGCACTACCGAGTCATCCCCAGCATATTCCGGAATTTATTGATTACTGATCGATTATTGATTAGCTATTGATTGCCTATTGATTGGCTATCGCGAGGTACTTGCCTCCGTATTTGGGCTAGGCCAAGCATTACCAAACCATCCCCTGCACTTTCCTGAATTTATTGATCATTGATCAATTATCGATTAGCCATTGATTGGCTATCGATTGTCTATCGATGACTGACTAAGCTTAAGTAGTCCCAACCACGCTTAGCTAGACTTAGCCAGGTTAGCCAGGTCAGGTCTTCGCTAGTTACGAAGCGCTATTGCTATTGTGTCCTTTCTGTAGTAGTCCTTTCTGGACTACCGCCCGGATCGGTCCACATTTTCTGTTCGCACGTTACGCACTAACGCTCGGCATAAACAGCTCCGCTGTTAAAACATCTCAGTGCACTATAAGGCAAAGGTGATAAAGTGGCAAGACCGCGATTTATATGTTAGTTGCAGCTAAGAACAACCACCCGCACGACGCTGTATATTCGGCCGTGCACCTGAGGGCGACTCGTCGCATGCGCCGTAATGCCGTACGTGGAAGTAGTGGAGGAACGGACGAAGTACGTTGATGCCCCAAGGGCAAGCGCGCCTCATGCACAAGCGAGAGGCGCGAGCACTTCACTCGGTGCGCTTTTCTTTGTGCTGCAACACTGAAACGCGGAAAAATTGTTTAGGGGAGATGTGTTACGATCTGGAAACAACTGAACATGATGCTTTCCAGCGTAATTCACAATTTCGCACGTGGTCCTTGGCAATTGTGCAAGCACTTAGAAATTTGGTAATTAATGTTCAATAAAGAAGGGATCGATAATAGGAGGGAAAGTAACAAGTACGCGTAACGCCGTACCAAGAAAAACAGTGTTGGTGCGATAAAGCGGGCACATACTGTAGGAGAAAAAGGTCTACCTTAGGTGAACACAACACCTTGAGTTAAACGTTACCTTCTCTTGTTTTATAGACTGGATTGCATCATCAAGTGTACACTTAAGCGACACCTGTGAGATGGCGTACTGCAAGGTCTGCGAGTGCGCGCAGGCGTCAGAGACATATTGTTACGACTGGTCGTGCAAAAAAGGATTGCCGTAGTCGAATGTTAAAATTTATATAGAAATAAAACTGCAAACAAAAATGGCTATTTCTGGTTACAAATTTTCTTGGTATTTTTTGTGTTTGGCTAAATTTGGGCTATAATTTCTCTAGTTTTGAGCTATGCCGCCTCGTCCGACGTGGCAACACTGCCGGTCATCTGTAAAAATGCCCAGATCGCCTGCGGTTACCAGAATACCGGACTCGCTCGGCGCTGCGACAGAATGCTAGAAAAGTATGCTACTTCGATAGCTCTCGCTTGGAATCGATTGCCAGGCGGCTGGCGGAGAAGCGGGAGAGGTTGGAGAGGCTTCGCGCGCTGGCTCCAAGACAACTGAAGTAGGCGACATGACGTCCCATCATGACGCATAGCCAGTGAAGGCGGTGAAAAAGCATGGCTATTGGGTGCGAATGGCTACTGGGTGCGAAAATTGTGGTGTGAATGTTCTACTGTAGCTGTACCCTACGTGTCTACAAAATTTGTTCGAACCATTTCAGGGACCCTTTAAGGTTCTCGGTGAGGTAAATAAATAGCCTGTAGCTGCCAACACCTGAATACCAGTTTGCGGAAGTTTTTTTGCGATAGCAGTTATATGGACACTTCAAGCGGATTTCTGCCATCGGAGTCGCCGTCGCCGTGAGGTTCCGTAAAAAGCCCAAGGGCGATAAAGTTGGCGCCGCGCGCCGTATGCTGGAGTGAAAGCGCGCGGGGGACGCGCGCTATCACGGAGAGCGAACGCATGGCGGAAAGCAAACGCGACTTCCGTCGCGCGAAAGGCCGTGGAGCTATGGGAGGCGGGGCGATGGTGTGCTGCACCACCAAATGCGTATCTTGCAACCGGGCGGAAGATGTAGTGGCCACTCAATCTCCCACGCGAAAGCAGGAAAGCGGGAAGGCAGTGCAGGTGGGAGGGGCGGCGCAGCTTCTAACCTGCAAACAACTGGGTTGTACTTTGCCCGGCTGCGGTGGTCGCCCGCACAGTCTCTTAAAAGAAATCTCCACATGGCTCTGACCTTTTTATTCGCTGTGCATTCGCTGCTCAGTTTCCGTTGAAGCGATAGACCACACGAACCTTCGCTCGCTGCGGCGGCTGCGCTTGCTGCCAGCGTTTTGACAGTGGTTGTCTGCGGTAATTGAGTGTGATCTATTCAAGTTTGCTTGTTCGCGCTGACACCACGCTTGTTAATTCAGTTAGTAAGCGAATGTGTCCAAGCTTATGGAGCCGATAAAATTGCAATCCCTACTCCGAATAGTTCTCCACTAATTTGCTATCGCAATTGATGTTTCGGTTTTCGGGCTAAACTGCAACATTTTTTTTTTAATACTAAGTAAATATGGTTTCCAAATTTAGGTGTACGCATATTACTTTCAGTAAACGAAGCCATCTTAGCCTATGAAATTAGTCGCGAACTATCTGGGGCTGCTCATTCGGTTTGCAGATGACATTGACCTATTAAGCAACAATAGGGACGAATTACAGCAAATGATTGAGGACCTTAAGCGAAAAAGTGCAAGATTGGGGTTGAAGATTAATATGCAGAAAACAAAGGTAATGTTCAATAGCCTGGCAAGAAAACAAGAATTCAGGATCGGCAATCAGCCTATAAAGTCTATAAAGGAGTAGGTTTATCTAGGTCATTTACTCACAGGGGACCCTGATCATGAGAAAGAAGTTTACAGAAGAATAAAATTGGGTTGGAGTGCATGCGGCAGGCTTTGCCAAGTCCTGACTGGGAGCTTACCACTGTCGTTGAAAAGAAAAGTCTAGAATCCTTACATTCTACCGGTGCTAACATATTGGGCAGAAACATGGAGGTTAACACAGAAGCTCGAGAGCAAGTCAAGGACCGCACAAAGAGCGATGGAACGAGAAACGTTAGGCCTAACGTTAAGAGACAGGAAGAGAGTGCTGTGGTTAAAAGAGCAAACGGAGATCGCCGATATTCAAGTTGACATTAAGAGGAAGAAATGGAGCTTGGTAGGCCATGTAATGCGTAAGATGGATAACCGGTAGACCATTAGAGTTACAGAATGTATACCCAAAGAAGGTAAGCGCAATCGAGGACGGCAGAAAACTAAGTGGGGTGATGAAGTTAGGAAATTTGCAGGCGCAAGTTGAAATCAGCTAGCCCAAGACATGGGGTAATTGGAGATCACAGGTCCTGCAGGGGACATAAATATATGTCCTGCAGGGGACTTCATCCTGCAGGGGACATAAATATAGGCTGATGATGATGATGATGAGGGGCTGCTTTACAAAGCAGTTAGAAATGAAGGCTTCTGCTAAAGCTTTAGGTGGGTAGTGTTTAGTAGCCACATCGTCTGCTTTCGCGGACCTTTACCGATGGTTAACTCCTCCACCCAATCCATCCCATTCCAATGACCATCATTCCCATTTCATTCATTCCTATACGATCCCAACTATTCCATTTCCTTCTCATCCAATCGCATTCCATCCAGAGCAAAACTTCCTTCTGGAAACAAAACTAAATTTAAATAAAAAACTGATACACTTTCTGCAATTTTTGAACGAGGTAATTATCCCAAACTTAAGGTTACTTTTTTATTCATCAGAATATATGTTAGACACACAAAGCATTGAAATTTTACCTAGGCAAACATTGGTGCATATTGCGGGAAAACAGCGCAAAAACTATTTAGTTTGCAGTACCTGCATAGAGCAGAATCACTCCCATATTTCACTCGAGGGCAGAACTGCCGAGACGGTGGCCATGGGTTTTACAAGCAGAGGAGGAAACACGTGAATGATGATGGTTAACGACCAGTTGCGGACAGCTCAGCTAGCTTGAAAGGCGGGTAAGCAGTGTACATGAGGAACACCCTTTGTTCTCGCAGTTCTTTACGTGCAGTCTCCACACCACGCTTCCTCTTGGAAGACATTTGTAAAGCTAGTTTCTACCAAACGCATCAGCATCCTTTGTTGACATACTTTTCCAAACGCGCACTTTCCTCTTGCGAAGTATCGTCGTGACCTGCTCGCATCACGGTGAATATCCATTTAGAAAAACTGTGATTCCTTCCTACGTCACCCACGAGCCATGTAAAAATATGAAACTTCCCCTGCGAGTACCTATTAAAACGCACTTTATTCCTGCCAAGGTGAATTAGGTCACAGCCGATAAAATTTGCGATGACGCACTCCCCGTAGTGCTCTCCCAACTAAGAACAAAATAAACAAGGCTGCTAATACGCAATAAACGCATGATAACTTATCAAGGGAAAAAGTAAAAGAAAAAAAAACATTTTTTAGCTCACAATGGCCAGCTTCCGGCGAGGAGCTTCCGCATTAGCCTGGGCGCCCACGCAGTCAGCCGTCGTTTGGCGGCGAGGACGCCTGCTCGTGACCGCCACGCCGTTGACGGCGGCTCCATCCTTTTTTTCTGAAGAGGTGGCAGTTAGCCTGCCGGTGCCTGTTGTGGACCGCGCTTTCTGCACATCAAAAGATACGCGTGCATTTCCCTCGAGAGAAGCTGCCAAATTACACATTGCGGCTTGCCTATACATTTGCGACAAATGCGGCTTCCAAACTAAAGAGTGTTAAGCCGTACACCTTACCAAAGCTATGATTGCGTGGAAGTTCTCCAACTGTTCAAGTTATAGCCACGACGTATTCATTCTATAATATATAACGTAATATATAACGTCTCATAGAAGTACAAGTTCCGTCCACTCTTTGGATCTCCTATTTCCTACGTATCTAGATTTTGTGACCTTAAATAAAATCTGGGAGATTCAGAAAAAGAGGAATTGAACACGACAGCACAATGTTGTACGTGTGTATTGCAGTAGGCTTACCATAAAAGCCGGCAGATCCCACGCCCTGTGGGAATCGATGTTATGCAAAGCAGTGTGCGGGGAGCCGCCAAGTTAACGAAACGACCATGAAACCACCAAGAAGTAAGCGGCCCTTTCATGACCTACATGACGCGCATATCATGAAATTCATGTCTTGACCTATAATTTATGTTCGTCGATTCTCTTCTCATATGCCAATTTTGGTACATACCAAGTTAATGAAACAACCACGAGAGCACAAAGACGTGGGCGTCCCTATAGATACATAGATAGATACTGTCAAAGTAGCAAATGTTCGCCAAGAAATGCTTCGCATTTAATAAGCGACTGAACCACTGCTGATTGCAGTGGTTCCGCCTGTCGATATTATTATAGGCGTAGTAATTTTCAAAATGTCAAATAGGCGGATATAGAGAGTCGTGAGACACGTCAAAATGAGCAAGTTATACATCGGGTCGTTATTTTTGCGGAAAACAGATATCCCGCGAAGTGTGAAATTATCATGTGAGCGCGCATCCATCGAAAGACTACTGCCCCTCTTGAGCGATACGCACTCACTAGTCAGGCACTCGCACTCGTCAAACAGTGGTCATGCAGTTTCCCACAATAATCACCAGGGGGAACTCGGGCACTCCTACAGTTCAGCCACGGTGGGAATGATGCTTAGTTAATCGATTTGTCTGATGTTGGTGCTTGTGACACCAGATTTTCTTGTGGCGTTTATAATGCCCTTTATCTGCCTACATTGACCTAAATTTCGAAGCAATCCATACTTTTTTAAATGCAGAAGGCAATGAGACTGTAAACATGTATAATCGCTGCTGATTGCAGTGGTTCCGCCTGTCCATGCGTCTGCAGCATAATAGTTTCAATATCGGGCTTCCGTGAGAAGACCTGTGTTCAAATCCTACCGTCGGACAATTTATTAGGGCATATTTCGTTATTCATATGGCAGTACTTTCTCAAGCATGATCAGTTTCGAGGGTTAAGAAGTCGTATTAAGCTAAAAGAACGAAGTTTAGTGAAATCCATGTATTAACCATCGCCCGCATGCTCGGTGAGCCGCTCTGTTTACAGCTTCCGTAAATACTAGCGGCGCAGTTTCCTCTAGTGTATGTGTGAAACTCTATGTCAGTGGAAAAGGAAGGTTTTCATCGGCTGTTGGGGCGAACGACGTGGTGGCCTTATCAGTACGCGCATTTTTGTGTTCGCGACGCGCGAACTGCTCGCGGCGATTATTGCCTATCAAGCTGAAGTAAATGCGCTGCCCGAAACGGTCAACCTTTTTACTGCGATAGCAATTTTATGGACACTCCAGGTGCATTTCTGCCGTTGCCGTCATTGTGAGGTTCCGTATAAAGTCCAAGGGCGATAAAATCGTTGCCATGCGCCGTATGCTGTATGTGCGAACGAAAGCGTGCGAGGGTAAGCCAACGTTCGTGGCTCAATCTCGCGCACGCAAGGGAGGAAAGCAGGTAGGAAGCGCGCCGTCTTCCGTGGCGTGCAAGGCTCCGGGGGTAGGGTAGGGATGGGGACGCGTTGTACTCCGACCGGCCGGGGCGCGTATTTCTATTTGCGCCCCCGTACAGCGCTCGACCGCTGGCGCCACGCTGCGCCGCTCGCGCGTACCGCGTTTCTAGGTGGTTGCTTTCACCGAGGGCGCTCGAGCGCAATCATATGGTTCGCATGCTTGCAAGCCTGGCAAGTATGGCTGGATGGCTGAGTGGTTACGGCGCTCGCTTCGGGATTAAGCGTACGCGGATTCGAATCCCGCCCTGGTTCGACTTTTTTTTATATCACACTTTTTTTCCTTTTGTTTTCCTGTCTGTTTGCCAGCGCGGTCGTTTGAACCCCGGCGCCACGGCGGAAGCCGTGGTGCCGGGCGCCGACGCGAAGCGGCGGTCGTTGGGGTGTTGCGGAGCGCAGCGTAGCAACACCCCAAATAAAAAAATACTGCTCCAGTCAGGTAGACTGCTCCCTCCCTGATAGTGAGATTATATTTGGATCATCAAAACAGTGATGCGTTTATGAATACCACCGATCCCCTAACAGCAGGCTAGTCACCCCCAACCCAGCGTGTTCTCCGTCAACGCCTCCTCCGTTCCAACGGCGGCGGCTAGAAACATGGTACGCGCGAGCGGCGCAGCGTGGCGCCAGCGGTCGAGCGCTGTACGGGGGCTGAAATAGAAATACGCGGCCGGGGCGGCCGCGCGCGCCCGCCGGGGCCGCTGCATCTTGAAAGCCATCTGCGACGGGGCCGAGTGCGCCATGCGCTGTGTTTTGACGGCTTAGTTCGCACTTATGCGAGAGGCAGCACGAAGGTCTATTCGCTCGCTGCCACCGCGCTTCCTCACTCCAGCGTTTTGACAGCGAGTTCCTGCGATCATAAAGTGAAATGTGTTGATATTTGCTTGTTAATTTAGGTAGCATGCCTATGTTTACAAGTTTATACAGCCGATAAAACTACTATCCGTACTTCGTATAGCTTTCCACTAATTTACAATAGATGCTTCGCCTTTCGGGCGAAACAGCGCCTTTTTGGACTATCTCCATGGTATTCTTTATTGTTATTCTTTGCATTGAATTTACATGGCTGTGTTTGCCTCTCGTTCTTTTTGAGGGCTGCTTGTTTTCTATTCACACCTTCAATTACTCTGTGTTTGGTTGCCAGCTTCGTTGACCACTTTGTCTATGCCATGTCCACGCTTTTGAGGTACGAATATTTGTGCACTTTACACAATCATTGGTGTTAATCTGTGCACCTTAGTGTTTGTACAAAACTAATTTTGCTTTGCACTTACCTTACTTCAAAACAAGTCCCACCCAGTGGCGCACCGATGGGGGGGGGGGGGGTTCGGGTGTTGTAACCCTACCTGAGTTAACACCCCCCCCCCCCCCACGCGTCCAGCCCCACCAGTCCAACGTGCAACTTCAGTGCTCTGTTCACATTGTCATTACAATTCAGGAGGTGGCTTGAGGTTCTGATTAACAAAAACACTCTATCACTGTCTTGTATTTATTCGTTCACTGTCAAATTACTTTGAGTAAAACGCTGAAGAAATACACATCGTCATCACCCTTGGTGTCATTATATCATTATAATTATTAGGTATTTCTTGCTGTTGGATTCCTCTGGCTAAAGCAAGGAAAGTGCATAATATGCAAAATGATTGCTTCCCCTCTCCCCCCACCACACAAATTCACATCCCCCCCCACCTGGCAGAGATCCTGGGTGCACTACTGGCCCAACCCATATGACCTTGCACTCCCACACCTCTGGTTTTTCCTGGGCACCCATATGCAGTACTGCCTCCAGCCGACCTCTGGGGAATCTCCAACCCAGAAAAGATTACTGATTCAAACACGGAATCGTATTTGCGAACATTAGCAATGAAACCATTACACTTTTTTCAAATTTCTCACACCACCTCGTATTTATTGTTGCGAAAAATTCTTTATGTTTAATTATACTTTGATTCCGCTACATTGGGACCGGCGCATCAATTTGCACTAAATTATGTCCCAATTACGCCAACATATTCGTCGGCACACTGGAGTCAAAGTTTCATGACAGCTGCGCGCTCAAACCAATGTTTTACAGACGGTTCATAGACGACATATTGCCGCAAGTCTGCTCCTAAGCAAGTCTTCTGTAGCCAGCGAGCCACTCTGTCAAAAGAGCGTCTGCTACGTCTCGCGCGCCTGCTTGGTTTCGTGGGGTGGCGCAATGTATGCCGCTTGTGCACGCGCACGAGACAGTGGCGCGGACCATCACTGGAGAAGAGAAAGAAGTGCGTTCGGCGCAGAGACGTTCGTGTGGAACGTTCTTGAAAATTCTTTTTGTACATAGTTTCAAGGCACAGGTTCGCCCTTAATAAACCAGTTATTATATTTTAATCCTCGAAATACCGTTACATTCTGGTGGAGGTGCTGGGTATGTTTGGAAGTCCTCTGGGTGCCAGAGACCGGAGTCCCGATCCTCAGCGATTGGACTCTGGAGAGCTGACTCCACTGCACCAGCGCGCCAGCCGCCGAGTTCGGGGAGACCCGCCTGAATTCGGACCGCTTCCCACTGCTACGGCCACACGGACGGTGTCTTCCGCTGACGCCACAACGATGACTAGCATCATCACCCGAGGTCGTCGTGTACCCGCCGCGCATGCCCGAGCTGTTCCACGGCGACCCGTACGAAGACGTCTAGGATTGGTTGGAGCACTTCGAGAGACTCGCAGATGTCAACGGCTGGGACCCTGCACGGAAACGTCGCCACGTGTACTTCACGTTGGGGGATTCGGCAAAGACGTGGTATGAGAATCACGAAGCGGTGTTAACGTCGTGGTAAGAGTTTCGGCGACATCTGCTTGCTGCGTCGACATCTGCAAGCGCCGATCGCCGAGAGATGGCTGAGAATGCTCTGCAAGCCAGGAACCAACGCAACAACGAGAGTGTCGGCATGTACATCGAGGACATGTCCCGTCTGTTCAAACGTGCCGACGAAAACATACCCGAGGAGAAGAAAGTGCGCCATCTTATGCGTGGCGTGAACGAGGAGCTATTTGCCGGGTTGGTTCGCAACCCGCCACGTACTGTTGCGGAGTTTAGCACTGAGGCGACGACGATAGAGAAGGCCCTGCAGCAGCGCGCCCGCCACTACAACCGTGATGTCAGCAGCGCCCCTGTGGACGTTCTTTCGGCAGGCGTCGGCAATAACACCGAAGCGTTGAGAGAGCTGGTGCGATCTACCGTTAAAGAAGAGCTTCGGAAGCTGCAGCAACCGCAAGTCCCGTTGACTGTTTCTTCGCTCGCCGCCGTCATTCGGGATGAAGTTAGGCATGCCATGTTAGAACCGCAACCGGAGGTGCAGCCTGTTTCTCTCGGGCAACCACTGCCGGAACGCCGCGTACCAACATACGCTGATGCTGTGCGTCAGCCTGCCGTACAGACTCCATCATTCGCAGCCCTCAGTGCCCGCCCACCGACTCCGCGCAGTGCATCTTTCCAGGGAGAGTACAGACCACGGAAAAGCGATGTGTGGCGCACACCCGACAGGACGCCGCTCTGCTTCCACTGCGGAGAGGCTGGACACATGTACAGATGGTGACCATATCGGCGAGTCGGCCTTCGTGGACTTGCTGTCAATGCATCTTGCCCCCGCAATGGGGAAAGACCCATAGATATTGAAGATTACTTGTCGCGAAGTCAACCTTCAGCTGCTAGTTACCAACACCAGCCACGGTCACCAGCGCCCACCCACTACCGATCACCAAGCCCACGACCCTTTTCAAGTTCGCCAAGGCGTCGTTCAGAAAGCCCGCGCCCGGAAAACTAAAGCCAGCGACGTGGGGAGGCAAGGCCACTGACGTTCGACAAAGCGAAGATACTCCGTCAATGTCACAGTGCAGTAGTGACAAGCAGAAAGCGATGACTCCGATAAGTACGCAGAAAATTTCTTCAGACTTACTTATTGCCATGGATGGACGTGAATCGAATGCTTTAGTAGACACGGGGGCTGATTATTCAGTCGTATACGCTACGCACTCGCAAAGCAGCTAAAGAAAGTTTTGACGCCGTGGAACGGATCGCACATACGTACAGCTGGGGTTCACCTCATTAATCCTCTAGGAATATGCACCGCAAAAGTTCTGATTAGTGGTGTAACTTACGTTACCGAATTCATATACTTCCGGACTGATCTAGAGACGTTATACTCGGTATGGATTTTCTGCACGCAAACGGTGCTATAATTGACCTGCAGAATTCTAGCGTTTTCCTTCTCGACAAAGCTGGCCATTGACATGGAGGAGCCTGAGGAAGCGGACTACACTGCCTTGCGAGTTCTCGACGCCGACGTAACTGTGCCACCACGAATCAGTGTACTGGTTCGCGTCAGAAATCAAGCATTCGTTGACTCCGAGGGTATAGCGGACGGCAATGTCGAGCTATTGCTGAAGAAAGGTATTTGCATAGCTAGGCGCATTATCCGCTTACGCGATGGGCTTGCCGATCCATTGCTGACAAACTTGGGAGATGAACTTCAGCATGTCGCGAAGGACACTGTCATCGCCTTCCTGCACAGTTTTACTGCAGTGACAAGCTTATGTACCCTCGAGTCTGAGCCACCTCCTGCGAAAACTACGAATAAGGCCGTAGCAGCAGTTGCAATCAGCCCACACCTATCGCCACCCGAAGCGATAACCATACAAGACCTCATAGGTGCTTTTGCAGAGTGTTTCTCTACTTCCTCAAGAGTACGGCGAACGCAGATTGTTAAACACCGTATAATAACAGACGAAGCAACCAGACCTGTATACCAACACTCATACCGAGTATCGCCGAAAGAACGGGAGATCATCCAGGATCAGGTACACGAGATGCTTCAGGACGATGTCATTCAGCCGTCCAATAGCCCATGGGCATCGCCGGTAGTTCTTGTCAGGAAAAAGGACAACACAATGAGATTATGTGTTGATTACCGAAAACTGAACAGCGTCACCAAGCGTGATGTCTACCTCTTGCCACGTATTGATGACACCTTGGACCGGCTGCGTGATGCAAAATATTTTTCTTCATTGGATTTAAAAAGCGGATATTGGCAAATTGAAGTGGACGAAAGAGATCGGGAAAAAACAGCTTCTGTTACTCCGGACGGATTTTATGAGTTTGGGCAGGCCAGCAGCAGTATCGGAAACATGTTCAGCAACCACTTCTGCTTTGCTCTACAGGTTTTTGCGGGCCTTCTGAGCGGACCGTTTGCACTGCATGGCTGCGACTCAACGGCTACGTACGTGGACCAGACCTACGAGCCTATGCATCGCGGGAATCATCGATGGCCCTGCGACTGCGCATCAACGACAATCGACGTGAATGTGTTCAATGAGCTTACTGCAGAAAGTCTGACACGTGCCAGATGCCCGGTGATTAAGGTGCCCTACGTTCCAAAAGTAACAACGTATTGGTCTTTCGTGACAACTGTGACTTCACATCACGTGGCTCGCCGAGCTCCTTTAAAAGACCGAGCAACACCGCCTTTCGTCAGTGGGCAGGCCAGCAGCAGTATCGGCAACATGTTCAGCAACCACTTCTGCTTTGCTCTACAGGTTTTTGCGGGCCTTCTGAGCGGACCGTTTCCACTGCATGGCTGCGACTCAGCGGCTACGTACGTGGACCAGACCTACGAGCCTATGCATCGTGGGAATCATCGATGGCCCTGCGACTGCGCATCAACGACAATCGACGTGAATGTGTTCAATGAGCTTACTGCAGAAAGTCTGACACGTGCCAGATGCCCGGTGATTAAGGTGCCCTACGTTCCAAAAGTAACAACGTATTGGTCTTTCGTGACAACTGTGACTTCACATCACGTGGCTCGCCGAGCTCCTTTAAAAGACCGAGCAACACCGCCTTTCGTCAGTGGGCAGGCCAGCAGCAGTATCGGCAACATGTTCAGCAACCACTTCTGCTTTGCTCTACAGGTTTTTGCGGGCCTTCTGAGCGGACCGTTTCCACTGCATGGCTGCGACTCAGCGGCTACGTACGTGGACCAGACCTACGAGCCTATGCATCGCGGGAATCATCGATGGCCCTGCGACTGCGCATCAACGACAATCGACGTGAATGTGTTCAATGAGCTTACTGCAGAAAGTCTGACACGTGCCAGATGCCCGGTGATTAAGGTGCCCTACGTTCCAAAAGTAACAACGTATTGGTCTTTCGTGACAACTGTGACTTCACATCACGTGGCTCGCCGAGCTCCTTTAAAAGACCGAGCAACACCGCCTTTCGTCAGTGGGCAGGCCAGCAGCAGTATCGGCAACATGTTCAGCAACCACTTCTGCTTTGCTCTACAGGTTTTTGCGGGTCTTCTGAGCGGACCGTTTCCACTGCATGGCTGCGACTCAGCGGCTACGTACGTGGACCAGACCTACGAGCCTATGCATCGCGGGAATCATCGATGGCCCTGCGACTGCGCATCAACGACAATCGACGTGAATGTGTTCAATGAGCTTACTGCAGAAAGTCTGACACGTGCCAGATGCCCGGTGATTAAGGTGCGCTACGTTCCAAAAGTAACAACGTATTGGTCTTTCGTGACAACTGTGACTTCACATCACGTGGCTCGCCGAGCTCCTTTAAAAGACCGAGCAACACCGCCTTTCGTCAGTGGGCAGGCCAGCAGCAGTATCGGCAACATGTTCAGCAACCACTTCTGCTTTGCTCTACAGGTTTTTGCGGGCCTTCTGAGCGGACCGTTTCCACTGCATGGCTGCGACTCAGCGGCTACGTACGTGGACCAGACCTACGAGCCTATGCATCGCGGGAATCATCGATGGCCCTGCGACTGCGCATCAACGACAATCGACGTGAATGTGTTCAATGAGCTTACTGCAGAAAGTCTGACACGTGCCAGATGCCCGGTGATTAAGGTGCCCTACGTTCCAAAAGTAACAACGTATTGGTCTTTCGTGACAACTGTGACTTCACATCACGTGGCTCGCCGAGCTCCTTTAAAAGACCGAGCAACACCGCCTTTCGTCAGTGGGCAGGCCAGCAGCAGTGTCGGCAACATGTTCAGCAACCACTTCTGCTTTGCTCTACAGGTTTTTGCGGGCCTTCTGAGCGGACCGTTTCCACTGCATGGCTGCGACTCAGCGGCTACGTACGTGGACCAGACCTACGAGCCTATGCATCGCGGGAATCATCGATGGCCCTGCGACTGCGCATCAACGACAATCGACGTGAATGTGTTCAATGAGCTTACTGCAGAAAGTCTGACACGTGCCAGATGCCCGGTGATTAAGGTGCCCTACGTTCCAAAAGTAACAACGTATTGGTCTTTCGTGACAACTGTGACTTCACATCACGTGGCTCGCCGAGCTCCTTTAAAAGACCGAGCAACGCCGCCTTTCGTCAGTGGGCAGGCCAGCAGCAGTATCGGCAACATGTTCAGCAACCACTTCTGCTTTGCTCTACAGGTTTTTGCGGGTCTTCTGAGCGGACCGTTTCCACTGCATGGCTGCGACTCAGCGGCTACGTACGTGGACCAGACCTACGAGCCTATGCATCGCGGGAATCATCGATGGCCCTGCGACTGCGCATCAACGACAATCGACGTGAATGTGTTCAATGAGCTTACTGCAGAAAGTCTGACACGTGCCAGATGCCCGGTGATTAAGGTGCGCTACGTTCCAAAAGTAACAACGTATTGGTCTTTCGTGACAACTGTGACTTCACATCACGTGGCTCGCCGAGCTCCTTTAAAAGACCGAGCAACACCGCCTTTCGTCAGTGGGCAGGCCAGCAGCAGTATCGGCAACATGTTCAGCAACCACTTCTGCTTTGCTCTACAGGTTTTTGCGGGCCTTCTGAGCGGACCGTTTCCACTGCATGGCTGCGACTCAGCGGCTACGTACGTGGACCAGACCTACGAGCCTATGCATCGCGGGAATCATCGATGGCCCTGCGACTGCGCATCAACGACAATCGACGTGAATGTGTTCAATGAGCTTACTGCAGAAAGTCTGACACGTGCCAGATGCCCGGTGATTAAGGTGCCCTACGTTCCAAAAGTAACAATGTATTGGTCTTTGGTGACAACTGTGACTTCACATCACGTGGCTCGCCGAGCTCCTTTAAAAGACCGAGTAACACCGCCTTTCGTCAGTGGGCAGGCCAGCAGCACTATCGGCAACATGTTCAGCAACCACTTCTGCTTTGCTCTACAGGTTAGTAAAAACGTTCCTATGTACTGTTGCCGTAGCGATGACCGATTTTTGTTGCTGCTGCCCTGCCCACAGTGCATCAAATGTATTTTGACAAACATTGCATTACTGCCTACTAGCCTACTTCTTTCGGGCGACATTGAGACAAACCCAGGACCTTCGGAGAAGGAGCTGCTATCAGAGCTACTAGACGGCCAAAAGAAGGTCCAAGGAACTATTGAAGGAATCGTCGTTACACAGAATGAAATCAAAGAGCAAATATCGACACTAAGCAATAGAAGAGATTATATTGAACAACAGTTATCCAGTTGTGGCTCACTGCCGAAACAAGTGAGTGAAATCAAAAAACAATTACAGAGTTTGACAGTCAATTATCATTTCTCACGAATAAGGTGGATGAATTAGAAAACCGGAGCCGTCGCAATAACCTCATTGTCTATGGTTTATAAGAGTCGGGAAAGGAGGCGTTTGAAGAACTCGAGAAGAAGATAAAGAACGACTTAATAACAAAGAAGATAGGTATAACGCCTACAGGTATTGAAAGACTTCATAGGCTTGGCAGTAAATCCAATGGGAAATCTAGGCCGGTTATTATAACATTTCTTGACTATCGGGAAAAGACGTCCATTTTACATGCATCGTACAAACTAAAAGGCTCGTCGTTGTCTTTATCCGAAGACTTTTCAAAGCGCGTTCGTGAGGTGCGTAAACTTTTGTGGGACAGTGCAGCGGAAGAAAAAGCAAACGGCGCTAAAGTAAAGCTGGTCTTCGATAAAATTGGCATAGATGGTGTTCTGTATATGCCTGGGATGCAGAGAAAAGAGAGCGTACCAGATTGACGAAAAGGAAAAATAAGTGACAGAAACAACATGAGACTACGTCCTTGATAGTCCTGAACGTTAACTGCAGAAGTGTAATTAATAAGGCAACCGAGCTTGAGGAGCTTCTTCTTTCTAACAATTGTGACATTGCTGTACTGACTGCAACTTGGTTACATGATGAAATTTTTGACAGCGAATTCGTGCCTGCTGGGTACAATGCACTACGGAAAGATCGCATTGGTAGAGGTGGTGGCGTCTGTATTATCTACAAAAAATCATTACGAGTTTTCAGGATGCCTGATGTGTCAAATGTCGAGTGCATTTTTAGTAAAGCTTATTGTGGTCGAATCAGGTACATCATAGGCGTGATGTACAGGCGCCCTTCCTCTTCCCTGTCAGTTTTCGATGATTTGAAAGTTTACATGAACACGTATATTAAACCTGGCGATCGGATAATTCTTGCTGGTGATTTCAACCTGCCTAATATCGACTGGTCCGCAATGTCCCTCGTAAACCACAACGACAAAACAGGCGATGCTATGTTGGATATAGCATTTGCATTTGATTTATCTCAAGTTGTTGGCGAGTACACTAGGATACACGAGAGTTCTAAATCTATACTAGACCTTTTCTTCGTGAGCGGATCTATTAGTAATAAATCAGAATGCGAAATTGTCACGGGAATCTCCGATCACCAGGCCGTACTCCTTACCTTATGTGATACTGCTATCGACAAAAACAGTAAACATTCTTCTTTTCCTAACTTCTCACTTGCAGATGACACATCGATAATCGATGTCTTATCCTTTCATTTCGATAGTTTTTCAATGTCAACAGCAAATGTAGACGATTTGTGGATATCATTCAAGGATCTCGTATTGATGTGCATTGACCGTTTTGTGCCAACCATTATTAAAAAGGTAAAACGCGAGAATCCCTGGATTTCTCGTACTTCAATACAAATGCGCAGAAAATTAAAACGATTGAAAAAGAAAAAGCAAGCAGTTAGCCGTCCTAGGTGTCTGCAAGAAAAACTTTCTGTTCTTGGCGTTCAAATAAAAAGTCAAATAGCACTCGATAAAGAAAAATGTTTTGGCAACTTGTTGCCTAACGTTATTTCAACTTCACCAGAGAAATTCTGGCGCACAATCTCTCCGGTATCCAGAGATTGTCATGCGTTTGAATTCAATGGCACTCTAATCCATAACGAAAAAGAAATAGCATCTGCTTTTAACGAATACTTCAAATCTGTTTTCACTAATGATAATGGCATACTGCCAGCTTTCGAAACATGTTTACCTCCGATGCCTGATCTTGTCATCAGCGAGCAAGGTATCATTAAAATGCTTTTAAATCTAAATACCAAGAAGTCCCCCGGACCCGATAAAATACCAAATGCATTCCTAACTAGGTATGCAGAGTGGGTAGCCAACTACTTGTGTATATTATTTTCTAGATCTCTAAACGAAGGACAGGTTCCGAACGACTGGAGGACGGCCAGAGTACAACCAGTTCATAAAAACGGTAAGAAACAGTGCATCAATAATTACAGGCCAATCTCTCTAACATCGACAGCTTGCAAAATTATGGAGCACATATAATACATACCCACATCTCTGATTTTCTTGTAAAGCATGATTTTATTACAAATCTTCAGCACGGATTCCGGAAAGGTTATTCTACTTGCACTCAATTAGTCCAAACTGTACATGACTTTGCTAGCTCTATTAATAACGGAAACCAAACAGATGCCATTTTTATGGATTTCGCAAAAGCATTTGATAAAGTTTCTCACAAAAAGCTGCTTTCGAAAGTTAATAGCATAATAAAAAATGACAAGATTACTAATTGGATTTCAACATACTTGAATAACCGTCAACAATATGTCACTTTTCGTAATCATTCATCTCAGTCTCTTTCTGTTGACTCTGGAGTCCCTCAGGGTTCTGTGCTTGGGCCACTTCTCTTCATCATTTATATAAATGACATCGTAAAAGACATTCCAGTTCATATTAAATTATACGCGGATGACTTCGTGCTCTACTCCGAAATTAAAACTACATCCGATGAAAAAACACTGAACGAGGCCTTCCAAAAGATTATTGAATGGTGTGATGCCTGGCAGATGCCAATAAATTTTCAAAAAACCGTTTACATGAGAATAACTCGCAAGAAAAATCCCCTTATATTCCAATATTCTTTTTCTGATAATATCCTCTCCGAAGTTGCACAATACAAATATCTAGGATTATGGATTACTAACGACCTTGACTGGACTAAGCACATTGATCAGGTGATAAGCAATGCTAACCGTAAACTATTTTTTCTTAGGCGAGCACTAAAACTCTCCACACCCAGAGTCCGGCTTTAAGCTTACAAATCGGTTGTCCTTCCAATATTAGATTATGCGGCGATAATTTGGGATCCATTTACTAAAACGAACATTAATAAAATTGAAAACATACAAAAGAAAGCAGTTCGTTTTGTTTGCAATAACTATGGACGCACATCAGTGACTGATCTGTTAAATAGGGCTGGTTTGACATCTGTATCCGAAAGAAATCGCGTTTCTCGACTTAAGTGCTTATACCAAATAATCAAAGCCATTTCAAGATTAATATTGACGGACTAATATCCTTTTCCTCAGGTTACACTACAAGACAACGTCATAATCTTACAATCACCCCTTTTCGTCAGCGTAATAACTGCTTTAAATATTCATTTCTTCCAAGAACAGTCACGGAATGGAATCGGCTTACTAACGATCAAGTACTACAGAAATGTCTGAATTGAATTGTGGGGTTTTACGTGCCAAAACCAGTTCTGATTATGAGGCACACCGTAGTGGGGGACTCCGGAAATTTGGACCACCTGGGGTTCTTTAACGTGCACCTAAATCTAAGTACACGGGTGTGTTCGCATTTCGCCCCCATCGAAATGCGGCCGCCGTGGCCGGGATTCGATCCCGCGACCTCGTGCTCAGCAGCCCAACACCATAGCCACTGAGCAACGGCGGCGGGTCCTACAGAAATCTCTGACCTCATTCACCAGCAGCCTCAGTGTCCATTAACATTTATTTTCTGATGTATTCATTCCCTGCTGCCCATATAGTTGCTCATTTCTTATTGTTATTGCCTTTATGCCACTTACATTTTGTAATAATATAATCACTCAATATTTATGTGTTCCTGAATAATTAAGATATGCCATGAACCTTGCTGTACCCCTATGTTGCACTGCCATCATTGAACTTTTTTTGTTGTCTTCAATGCTGATCCATTTTGTTTGTTTACTAATCATTTGCGGCCTTTGTTGTTTCTGGCTTTGTTTGTTTGTAAATATTTGATCCGTGCTTGTATCTGTACGCCTACCCTGCGAAAATCCCTCCCTGGGATTGCAGTATCAATAAATAAATAAATAAAAAGCACTCCCATTCGGCCTCTGTTGCGCGCCAGCGACCTTCCAGCGCATGATGGACAGTGCCCTGTCAGGTCTCAAATGGCAGTCATGCCTAGTCTACTTGGATGGCGTTGTGGTATTCTCTTCAACGTTCAAGCAGCACGTGGAGAGGCTACGTTCAGTGCTTCAGGCTATCCAGTCGGCCGGCTTGACAATCAAACCGGAAAAGTGCCAGTTTGGATTTGAAGAGCTTCGTTTCTTGGGTCACGTCATCAGCGCTCAAGGTATTGGGCCGGACCCCGAGAAGACTGCAGCCGTCGCAGGATTTCCCAAGCCATGAGATAAGAAAGAAGTGCGTCGATTTTTGGGCTTATGCGCTTACTACAGGCGATTTGTAGAAAATTTGGCCGGACCCCGAGAAGACTGCAGCCGTCGCAGGATTTCCCAAGCCATGAGATAAGAAAGAAGTGCGTCGATGTTTGGGCTTATGCGCTTACTACAGGCGATTTGTAGAAAATTTCTCAAAAATTTCCGAACCTCTAACAAGACTCACGAAAGAAGACACCCTTCGTGTGGCATACCGAACAAGACACTGCTTTCAAAGAATTAAAGAAGCGTTTGCAATCCCCGCCAATCCTGGCCCACTTCGACAAGACAGCAGACAGAGAAGTCCACACAGATGCCAGCAATCTGGGCCTTGGCGCAGTGGCAAAATGGAGAAGAGAAGGTCATAGCGTACGCTAGTCGCACTCTTTCAAAAGCTGAAAGAAACTATTCTGCGACGGAGAAGGAGTGCTTGGCAGTCATATGGGCCATCATCAAGTTTAGACCATACCTCTATGGCAGGCCGTTTCATGCAGTCAGCGACCACCATTCACTGTGCTGGCTGGCAAGCTTGAAGGACCCATCCGGACGACTTGCGAGGTGGAGCCTCAGACTCCAAGAATACGATATTACCGTTGTATACAAGTCTGGGCGAAAGCATAACGACGCTGATTGCTTGTCACGCGCACCGGTCGGCTCTCCTCCTTCTGAAGACGATGATTTCCCATTCCTTTGTGTTATGCGAGCGACGGAAATCGCCGAGCATCAACGGACCGACGCAGATTTGCTCCCACTCATAAAGTATCCCGAAGGGCATAACGTTCAAGTTCCACGAGTGTTTAAGAGAGGATTATCTTCATTCTGGCTCCGAGATGACGCACTCTACAAGAGAAACTTCCAAAACAACAATGAAAAGTTCTTACTCGTCGTACCGTCAGTCATGTGGCCTGAAATATTAGAAGCCTGCCATGATGACCCGTCATCAGGCCACTTGGGTGTCACCCGAACTTTCGCCAGAATCCATTCAAAGTATTATTGGCCGAATTTATTAGCGTCAGTACAGCACTACGTGAAGACATGTCGCGAACGTCAAAGGCGCAAAACACCACCCGTAAAGCCCGCTGGTCTTCTTCAACCCATAGACCCACCTAAGACTCCATTTCAACAAGTTGGGATGGATCTTCTTGGACCATTTCCCACGTCGTCATCAGGGAAGAGGTGGATCGTTATGGCGACCGACTATTTGACACGATATGCTGAAACTGGCTGCCTTGAGCGGGGAACGGCCGTCGAACTTGCCAAGTTTTTTGTTCACAACATAGTGCTTCGACATGGCGCCCCAATGGTTGTCATAACAGATCGAGGTGCAGCATTTACAGCTGAGTTGATGCAGTGCTTGATGACGATGACTAACACCAGTCATAGAAAAAGCACTGCATACCACCCCCAAACAAACGGGTTGACGGAACGCCTGAACCGCACCATTGCTGAAATGTTGTCAATGTATGTTGACATCGAACATAAGACTTGGGACGAGATCCTGCCTTACGCTACATTCGCCTACAACACGGCCCTACAGGAGTCCACTCTTGTCACTCCGTTTGAACTTGTCTTTGGGCGCACCGTCACAACAACGCTGGATGCCATGCTGCCAGCAGATAATGACGACGGCAACCCGTGCGACGTTGACGAGTTCCTACAGAGAGCCGAAGAAGCCCGCCAGTTGGCACGATGCCGATTACGCCATAAACAATGCAAGGACGCACGTTCCTACAACAGGCACCGCCGAATAGTTCAGTACCAGCCGGGCGACAAGGTATGGGTTTGGACACCAGTGCGACGTCACGGACTCTCAGAAAAGCTACTTCGATGGTAGTTTGGCTCGTATGAGGTTATCCGGCGACTAAGCGACCTGACTTACGAAGTCATCCCTAGTGGAAACGAGCGCACTAAACATCCCAACATTGCTGACGTCGTCCACATATTCCGCATGAAGCCCTATTACGAGCGATAACAAAAAGCCTCCCACAAACTCAGCTACCCTCCTGCCTGCATCGGGACGATGCTTATTGGGAGGGGGAGTAATGCCGCAAGTCTGCTCCTAAGCAAGTCTTCTGTAGCCAGCGAACCACTCTGTCAAAAGAGCGTCTGCTACGTCTCGCGCGCCTGCTTGGTTTCGTGGGGTGGCTCAATGTATGCCGCTCGTGCACGCGCACGAGACAGTGGCGCGGACCATCACTGGAGAAGAGAAAGAAGTGCGTTCGGCGCGGAGACGCTCATGTGGGGCGTTCTTCAAAACTCTTTTTGTACATAGTTAGTTTCAGGGCACAGGTTCGCCCTTAATAAACCAGTTATTATATTTTAATCCTCGAAATACCGTTACAATATTTACACTTTCAGTTACTCTGTGCTTTGTAGCTAGCTTCCTTGACCACTTCATTAATTCCATGTCCACGCCTTTGAGGTACCAATATTTGTGCACTTTACCCGGTCATTTCTTTTAATCTATGCACCTTAAGTCTTTCTACAAAACTATTTTTGCGCAGCACTTCTCTTACTTCAAAACAAGCCCAATAGCGAGTAAGAGTTGTTGAAGTTCATGTAGCTCAATGCAGTCCCTCCAGACATTTCGTTCTCCCATACGTATTAGGCTTCCGCAATTACCGTTATGGACGTTAATGTAAGTGCGCAACAACAGGCTTGCCACGTCCGTTTACAGAAAATAAACGATAAGCCCGAATACTTACATTTTTATAGTAGTAATGTAAAACATCAATCCCGTACAGCCAAGCTTTTTGTTTTAAGCGGATATACATTAAAGAAGAGGGCTTTGCATCGAACTGTAAACAACTGCATAACGACTTACTGCACCAGTGTTATCCTCCCTCTGTTATCGGTGACGCAAATAGAAAAGCAGACAACCTTGATCATCATGCGCTCATAAACACACAACCAGCTCCCCCAAATTCATGGACAACCTAATCCTCAGATATTCAGCATCAACTCCCAATATAAATCGTATCCTCCGCAAACGTCATACAATACTCTTACAAAGCGAGAAAATGAGCCAGATTGTTCCCGAACCTCTGCGGGTGGTATAGAAATGGGCCACCAACCTCAGAGATGTTGTCACGTCCTGCAAAATTAACTCAGCTAACTTCAGAGGCTGCGCACCATACGTAAAACTTCGATGCAAAGTGTGCCCCATGATAAGTACCACTAATGTTGCCAAGAGTACCATGTCTTCATTTTCATTCAAAATTCAAGGGTGTTACAACTGGGACACTTGTAACGTTGTATGCCTCCTCAAATGCCTCATTTATCGCTCAAAATACATCGAACAAACAGAAACGCATTTTAGGCTAAGCTGTAATTATCAGAAATCACATGTAGCATCTATGCGTTGCTCCCCTTCCCCAAATTGTGCGAACACGTAAGGCCACCTTTTCGAAAATTTAAGGCCATTGTTTGCAGGATTCTCCACTCACTAAGACAGAGAAGCTTGCGAGTTATATGTATAAGACAAATTCAGCGCGCTTACTAGGGGAATAAATGAAAGCATAGGTAGGCTGACGTGTATGCGCCACTAGCACCAGACACGTTTCCAAGATAACCGACATGTTTGATGCAACCTTGAACATTTTTCCTGTTTACTTTTTTGGCATTTCCTGACAGTTATGTATAGTGCATAATATATAGCCTGTTTATGAGGCTATATGCATATTTCCGCCAAATTTATTATATGTTCTCCTTGCCCTTCTATTAAGTTGATGTTCATTGCTTCACTTTGTTATTAAATTTTTCATTTATATTTTTTTGAGTATTCAATATACGCATAGACTTTGTTTAAAAAACTGTTTACCCGCAAGCGCAAACGATTCCACCTGCGTAAAGAAAGCATGAAATACACTTCGCGGAACCCAGAAGTTAGTAGAGGTCACAGTCTGGGTGTTATATAACAAGGTGGGGTTGTATTGGCCGTTTTCGTGGTCTCACAAAAGTTCTTTCTGGGGTTTTACGTGCCAAAACCTGTTTTGATTATGAGGGACGCCAAAGTTGCAGTACCTTGAAACAATGAGTAAGAGAAACACCTTTCTGGCAGCTGGTACCCCTTCGCATGCTCTTTGCTCACATGTGGCCCCTCTCCCCTACATTCCACTGGCTGCACTTTTCCATCTCATAATTCTCACGCCGCTTCCTTGTGGACGCCACTGAATATAATCATTGTGGGTATTCATGGCGCCACTTTATGTGCGCATGCTTGTAGTCATATGCTATTTACGCGTTCTCTCAATTTTTCACTGTGAGAGAGAAAATGTATAAATTGTATATATTGATAGGACGCGTTCAAGGTTAGATGCGCTTGGCGTATTTATGAATGTCAGAAACAGGCAACGGCCAAGCGGAGCGAGTGCGAGCACCAACAACAAGACACGTCTTCTTCTTCGTCCTCTGCTGGCGCCGGTATTTGTCACTACAATCACTCCCCGGCGAAAAAGAAGCCATCCTGGCGACCTATGGAACAGGCAGCGCTGGTGGGTCGTAGTGCGGCTTCAGTCGGTCGACATGAACAGTTTCGCGTCCGCGACGCCGTTGGTCCGTAGATGGCTGAACGGGCTCAATGACGTAGTTGACCGGAGACGTCTGTCGTAGAACCCGGTAAGGGCCGTCATACTTTGAGCTGAACTTTGTGGAAAGGCCGGGAGTAGACGAGGGAACACGGAGCCATACCAGCGTTCCAGGTGAATATGATGCAAAGGACAAGCCGGCGTCTCGACTATGTTGCTGGCTGGCCTGGTTTTGCGCGGTAAGAGAACGTGCGATCTGACGACATTCTTCGGCATAGGTGGCAGCTTCGGATAGAGTCGTAGATTCTGAAGCGTCGGGGCGATACAAAAGAATCGTGTCCATAAACGAGGAAGGTTCGCGACCATAAAGAAGAAAGAAAGGAGAGAATCCTGTGGTCGACTGAGTGGCGCTGTTGTAGGCATACGTAACAAATGGAAGGATCCGGTCCCAGTTAGTGTGGTCAGCGGAAACGTACATAGCGACCATGTCGCCGAGAGTGCGATTGAAGCGTTCAGTCATACCATTGGTTTGCGGATGATAGGCGCTCGTAGTTCTATGGACAACGTTGCATTCGCGGAGCAGGACTTCTACAGCCTCGGAGAGGAATGAACGACCACGGTCACTCAGTAGCTCGCGAGGCGCACCATGTCGAAGAACAAGGTTGCGAAGGATGAACGAGCCGACTTGACGTGCTGTGGCCGCCGGAAGCGCTGAAGTTTCGGCGTAGCGCGTGATGTGGTCCACGGCGACGATAACCCAGCGGTTGCCATCTGGGGTGTACGGTAGAGGGCCGTACAAGTCAATGCCGATACGGTCTAAAGGCCGGCAGGGACAAGGCAATGGTTGAAGCGGCCCTGTTATCTGGTTAGGTGGGCTCTTGCGGCGTTGACACTTGGAGCACGAGCGGACGTACTGCCGAACGAAGCGGTACATTCCGCGCCAGTAGTATCGAAGCCGTAGGCGTGCATACGTCTTTAGGACACCGGCATGGGCGCATTGAGGATCCGCATGAAAAGAGGCATAAATGTCAGAACGTAGATGGCGAGGAATCACTAGCAACCATTTACGGCCATCAGAGAGGTAGTTGCGGTGGTACAGGAGCCCTTCACGGATGGCAAAGTGGCGAACAGTGCGCCGAAGCGAGCGGTCGGTGGTGCGCGGTGATGGCTGAGATAAATACTCTAGAAGAGATGCTATCCAAGGATCCCGGCGTTGCTCAGATGGCATGTCGGCTAATGTAAGAGAAGAAGAATCATAGCTTGAGACAGACGCAGCACCA
Source organism: Dermacentor silvarum (assembly GCF_013339745.2). Classification (NCBI taxonomy): domain Eukaryota; kingdom Metazoa; phylum Arthropoda; class Arachnida; order Ixodida; family Ixodidae; genus Dermacentor; species Dermacentor silvarum. Next base: position 374,632,795 of record NC_051154.1, on the reverse strand, counting down.
GACTCGTCAGGCAGTGGTGAGCGCGAAAGAGCGTCGGCGTCCGAATGCTTACGGCCTGACCGGTAGACAACACGGATGTCATAGTCCTGGAGACGAAGCGCCCAACGACCTAGGCGACTAGATGGGTCTTTTAATGACGACAGTCAGCACAGGGCGTGGTGATCAGTCACGACATCAAATGGACGGCCATATACGTAAGGTCTAAATTTGGTGATTGCCCAAACGATAGCAAGACATTCTTTTTCCGTGACCGAATAGTTCTTTTCCGCTTTGGTGAGAGTGCGGCTGGCGTAAGAGACGACGTACTCTTCGAAGCCAGACTTACGCTGGGCTAGAATAGCGCCGAGGCCGACTCCACTAGCGTCTGTGTGGATGTCTGTTGGAGCGTCTTGGTCAAAGTGGCGTAGAATAGGTGGGGATATCAAAAGATGGCGTAAGGTGGCAAACGCGTCTTCGCAAGCTGTAGACCATGCCGAGATGCCTTGGCTGTTGGCAAGCAGCTGCGTTAAGGGGGCGATTATGGACGCAAAATTACGCACGAATCGGCGAAAGTACGAACACAGGCCTATAAAGCTACGGAGCTTCTTTAGCGTAGACGGCCTGCGGAACTCGGCGACGGCGCGAAGCTTTGCAGGGTCGGGAAGGACACCGTCCTTGCGGACAACATGACCTAAGATGGTAAGCCGGCGGGCGGCAAAGTGGCACTTCTTCAGGTTAAGCTGCAGTCCAGCGTCGGAAAGGCAAGTCAGGACGCTTGCGAGACGCTTTAGATGGGAGTCAAAGTCCTTGGAAAAGACTACGACGTCGTCCAGGTAGCACAGACACGTGTGCCATTTGAGGCCTCTAAGAATGTTATCCATTTCGAAGGTGGCAGGCGCCTTACAAAGGCCGAATGGCATCACGTTAAACTCGTATAACCCGTCTGGGGTTACAATCGCTGTCTTCGGACGGTCAGTGTCATTCATAGGGACCTGCCAGATCGAAGGTGCCAAAACCTGTTTTGATTATGAGGGACGCCAAAGTTGCAGTAGCTTGAAACAATGAGTAAGTGAAACACCTTTCTGGCAGCTGGTACCCCTTCGCATGCTCTTTGCTCACATGTGGCCCCTCTCCCCTACATTCCACTGGCTGCACTTTTCCATCTCATAATTCTCACGCCGCTCCCTTGTGGACGCCACTGAATATAAACATTGTGGGTATTCATGGCGCCACTTTATGTGCGCATGCTTGTAGTCATATGCTATTTACGCGCTCTCTCAATTTTTCACTGTGAGAGAGAAAATGTATAAATTGTATATATTGATAGGACGCGTTCAAGGTTAGATGCGCTTGGCGTTTTTATGAATGCCAGAAACAGGCAACGGCCAAGCGAAGCGAGTACGATCACCAACAACACGAAAAGTCTTCTTCTTCGTCCTCTGCTGGCGCCGGTATTTGTCACTACAATATATATATATATATATATATATATATATATATATTTACAGTCAATGTAGCCGCATGAGTACAAGAGGAAGGAGTGTGAGCGGAGAAGACGAGAAAGAGAACGTTTTTGCCCGTCCGAGGCTCGCCCTGAGGCTTGTTTATTAAACTCAGTTTTTCTCGCGTCGTAACAGTTTTGGTGGAAGGTGCTGGGTACTTGAAGTAATGACGGAACCGAAGCCATTTATTCTTCGCCAGAGTCGTCGCCTCGCCGGACTACCGCCTTCGCCTGCTAACATGGTCAACGAAGGAGACGCTCGGGGACCGATGCCTGCCGCTCCAGGATCAATGCATGCTGGTACGTGGCGCTACTACCGAGTATCTCGGGTTTTCGCCGGGAAAGCAGGCGAAGATGTAGAAGAGTGGCTCAGGCATTACCAACGGGTAAGCAAGTTCAACGACTGGGACACTACCGACCAACTAAACAACGTTGTCTTCGCTCTCACTGATCCTGCCCTGATGTGGTTTAAGAATCACGAAGAATTATTAACAACGTGGCAACGTTCCGTTCATGAGCTAAAGGAATGCTTTGGCGACTCGGACGGGCAAAAACGTTCTTTTTCTCGTCTTCTCCGCTCACACTCCTTCCTCTTCTACTCCTGCAGCTACATTGACTGTAATATTTCTCAAATATTACAGTCAATGTAGCTGCATATTACAGTCAATGTAGCCGCATGAGTAGAAGAGGAAGGAGTGTGAGCGGAGAAGACTAGAAAGAGAACGTTTTTGCCCGTCCGAGGGTCGCCCTGAGGTCTGTTTAATAAACTCAGTTTTTCTCGCGTTGTAACAATATATATATATATATATATATATATATATATAATAAAAGCACGCAGGAAAATCTTAACGCGACTGTACTGAAGTTTCGGCCACGGGACCGGCCTTCGTCGGAACAGTGGCGATATAAAGGTAACTATGATGCATGATAGTACGTATAAGTGACAAAAACGCGTGACAACAGCAAATACGCAGACGCAGGAAGAAAGTAAAGGTAAGTAAACGCGACAGCTGGCGTCTCAAAGAAAAAATGAAAGACAACAGCCAATAGGCGTGTGAATATTCGACCAAAAAAAAAAGGGGGGGGGGGGGCAACTATGGGAGTGCGGTACCGGAACAATCAAATATCAAAATAAAAGAGAAAAGTAGGGAAAACATATGCCAGCAAGAAATTGGTGTGCACGCATTTTGACATTACACTTACCTAAAGTGAGAGGGAAAAATTGTACATGTATATTAATAATAAAGGGCGACGAAAGCCAGAAGAACTTAGCACACTAAACGGGTAAAAAGGAAGGTTTGCCAGCAGTTTCATTGATTCCACAAGTTACCACTTTAAATTGATCAGTTTGATACGATACTCGAAGCTCTCCTTCGCGGCGGGGGCGGGGGAAACAGATTGAAGTATTGTTGCGGTTATCTTATCTAATGAGTCGTCCGGAATACACACGTGTTCACGTGCGGCAGATATGACAATTTTCAATTGGCTAAGGATTTGGACAACTTTTCACGTGACATGCGCCTACGGGTATATTTCGACGATCGTCCGTCCACTTCGGACACGCAGCCTGATATGTCTTCTAACAACAGTTGGACCCCTCCGGCCCAGCTAGATACATACCTAGACAAGTATATTGCCGCCGTCTAACATGACGTCATTACATAAAGCTTAGGAAAAGCAAAGTTCATTTCAACCAAATATTTCATTAGAATAAATCAAAGCCATCACGTCATTGGCTAAACGTAGGGATATCATGATAAAGTCAGCAGGCAAAGGTAGGTGGTGCCGTAGTAATCATGAGGAAAACGTAATATATAAGCGAAACCCAGGGACAGCTTAATGATCAGACTTTATATAAGCGCCTAGACTGTGATCCTACTACACATTTTAGAACAATTGGCGAAGATACTATAAGAGGGCTCGTAAAAGCTAAGCAATCAAGCGATAAAGCAGTAGGTTCACTCGTCCTACTTAGTACCGTCCCTGGCATGTTCTATTTACTGCGTAAAATACACAAAGAAAACTGTCATAGGCATTGGCGCTGTGACGGAATAACTTTCACGTTACGTTGAATAGTCAGCAACCTTCCATGTACTTTCTCTCCTATCTTAAAGATACAAAGCATTTTTTGACGTCGCCGACCTTCTTATATTTGATAATTTACTGCTAGTGACATTAGATGTGTCTTCATTTATGCCCATAGTGATGGCATTCAGGCAGTTCATGCATAGGACAGACCGTATTATTGAAAATAATTTTACAACTTAATATATAATGTTGAATTTGACAGTTCACATTATCTTCAAATAAGTGGCACATCAATGGGCACTCGCATTGGACCAAATTATGCTAGCATTGTATGTAAGTTTTAGAGAATGACTTCATTAGCAATCGCGTACTAAAATCTCGTTATTATAAGCGATTTATCGATGACATTTTTCTGATCTGTCTTCATGGTGAAAATTAACTTCTATCCTTTATAGCCGATTTCAATACCGCCCACCAATCCGTATCTTTTTCGCATCAGTACTCTCCTTCTGCCATTAACTTTCTGGCCGCTACAGTTTCCCTAGATAGCACCAAGCTAACCACTAAACTGTAAATAAAACAAAAGGATAGGCATCGTCATCTTCAACTTTATAGTTGCTACGTAAAACATTGGAAAACCGGTGACCCGCCGGGGTGGCTTAGTCAGCTAAGGCGTTACGCTGCTGAGCACGAGATCGCGGGATCGAATCGCGGCCGCGGCGGCCGCATTTCGATGGAGGCGAAATGCGAAAACGCCCGTGTGCTTGCGTTATAGTGCACGGTAAAGAACCCCAGTTGGTCAAAATTAATCCGGAGCCCTCCACTACGGCGTGCCTCATAATCAGAACTGGTTTTGGCACGTAAAACCCCAGAAAGAAGAAGAAAGGAAAACCGGTACACCATATAGTTGCACTCCGCTTTAAGAAGCTTTCCTCGGAACAGTCACATTTTATGAAAACTGAAAACAAGTTCGCGAAGCTTTACTCCAGCAGGAATACCCACATCGTATTGTGGATGATGCCATTAAATGAGCCGATGCACTGAATCGCAAGAATTTGTTCCGCGCGAAGGAGCAATCTTCCGTTCAGACACAAAGTAACCTTGTTCTAACCCACTATGCACCAGTTCCAAATGTTTCGCCAATCCCTAAAAAAACTTTTCAACATACTAGCGCAGACTTATTACCCTAAAGTAATATTTCCAAAAGCACCTTGGTTAGTCTTCAGACAGTCTAGTAATCTGCATGGCATCCTAAACGTCATCTAAAACGAGGATTCCTGAGACTGGGTTACCGACCTAGTAAGATAGCACGATGCAACGGTTTTGCACACATGACGACATCATACATTGCCAAAAGCACTGCCTCCGAATATACGTGAAAATTAAAGGTAATTTCACGTGCGACACTAAAAAATGCATCTATTTGCTCGAATGTTCCGTTTGTAAATTACAGTACGTTGGACAAACTGAAACGCCGTTCAGATACCTCTTTAACAACCATAAGTGTCAGGCTGCTGCCCTTCCTAATTTTCTCGTATCAACACCCGTCCATTTTTTGGGCGCCTACATTTGATAATATCACCGCAACAATCCTTCAATATACTTTTCGTTCCGTCCATGAAAGACAGCTTCGAGAACCGTATCTAATTCATAAATTTAAATGGTTACTTTGTGGAATTGATGAAAGTGCTAGCAAGCATTCGTTTTTAGCAGTTCAGTGTGCTAACTCATCGTGACTTTCGTCACCCTTATTATTGTACATATACATTTTTTCCCTATCACTTCTGGTCGGTATGATGTCGAAATGTGTGCATCACTATTTGTTGCTGTCATATGTTCTCCCTATTCAAGCGAAGCTTGTATTGCCTCACTCGTGTCGGCGTTGGTGTTGGCGTACGAAAAAACGTAAGCCACGCGGAAATGAAAATGGCTCATCGGACTGCGGTTTCGAGACCACCGCGCTAACCGATTCGGCCACTATCGTTTGATCATACGCTACCTTAAAAGCGAGATTTTATATGCACAGGTGGTCGGCACGCGCTCGTGTCACTGCTCCCGCGTTCGTCGTCTTCTTCCACAGCTGGCTGCGTTGCCTCAAATCGTTCCAGCGTAGAATTTCACTTCTCTTCTGTCGTCGTAATGGGGAGGCCGCGTTTACGGGGCATAAGCCATTGCTTAAGGGGGTATGAGCCATTTATTGTCTTACGTAACGGACAGATTTAATTTTGAAGAAATTTCACGGAAATCCATCCAGAATGAGCGCGCTCGGGAAAGGGCTCGTCTTCGACGTGCCGATTCTAGCGTGAGCGCTTCCGAAGCCCGGGCGAAACGTCAGCGATGAACCGCGGACCCCGAGTTGAGGGAGGGCGATGTTGAGGCCAAATGCCAGCGAAGAGCCGCTGAACTCGAGTTGCGGGAACGCGATGTTGAGGCCAAACGTCGGCGTCGCCTAGCACTCCAGGAACCGGACAAAGGTGGTGCACGCCTCAGCAACGCTAGCGTCAACTTCCCCGGTGCAACAGCCAGGTATCAACGCGCGTTTCTCAACCGGAACTTCGTAGTCAGCTGCAGTGCGTGTGACCGGTTGTGGTTTGAGCACAACGTGGTACTCGTCAGTGCAATTCGTTCGGAGGAACACCGAAGAAACACAAGACAAGCTTCGCTTACTCCCATTTCCTCGACAGGGGAAGGGCTGATAATTTTTGATTGTGCTGGTGATACATCCAGTGCCGTCCCCCCCCCCCCTTATTTCTTTGTACGAATGCGCACACGCTTATTTGCTGTTGTCACGCGTGCTGTTAGCCTCGAGTTGGTCGGCATTTTTGGGGGTGTGCTCACCAAAAAAACAGGCAGCCGCGGTGACTCGTTAACGCGTAACACAATCATGTTTTCTCGTATATTAGAATTACATTCCGATGCTATCATGTCTGTAGATTGTGTGTAAGTCGTGCTTTACGAACTGCCTGACGCAAGTTACTTTCAGTTCAATAAGGAGCTTTTGCTTGGCGGAGGGCCTAGAAGAATGAGGATGTATGCTGCACTTCCGCACACGTGCGTCCTCGCATGAAGTACAGTCAACCACAAAAGTTTGCGGACCACGCGAGCGCGTGCCAGACTGCCTATCTGCGCCACCTAGCGGTACGCCACCTAGCGGCGACAGGGGCGCTCTCCCGGATATGAGCCCTCTTGGTACTCGCCTGCCTGTTAATTTTTTATTCCCGTGCTTGACATTGTTAGTTCGTTGTGTTGACGCAGAGCGCTGTCTGCGATAAGACCGCCACATATCTGGCTTCATAGCAGTATCGGAGCAATCACTGCAACCTTTGTCGACTGGTGTGCCAGTGGGTAGATAAGTTTCACGAAGCGCTGCGACGATTTTTTTACGCGACGTTTACTGGCGCACTTTGGTTGACAGCATCTTGGTCCAATGAGTGTTGCTGCTTCTGCGTCTTGAGAGAAAGGGTAGGGAGGTGTTTCACTGTCATCAAAAATAAAGAAAAAGCGGATGCATAGAAAATTTTCTTTCACACATAGGCGCAACTTCGCATCAGTCGCTGAAAACGTAGTAGACTTGCTTCAGGCCACGTGGTGATTGCCTATTTGGAAAGATGCCGCTGCGTGTTCCACTTGACGAAAGAAGGCACATTGTGCGTTTATTTATAGAGGGAATACCTCAGCGCAAAATCTGCCGCCGAACCAACAGGAGCCGGACTGCCGTGAATAGGATTATTCAAGCTTTCCGCGACGATGACAGATTCACAGATATGGAGCGCAGTGGGCGTCCAAGGGCCACGACTGAGGAAGAGGACCGCCTGATTACGGCCGCCATCGTGGCTGATCCTTTTCAAAGTGCAGAGGATATCCGAGAAGCGCTCTCGCTCACGGTATCGTCTGTGACTGTAAGAAGAAGGCTAAGTGAGCTTGGCCTGCAGTCTTTCGTAGCAGCACAGAAGCCCTGCCTCTCAGACAGCCAGCTACAAGAACGACTCATGTTCGCTACAGCAATGAAAGATTGGACAACAGAGAAATGGGGCGATGTCATCTTTAGCGACGAGTCAACTTTTTCCACGCGCTGAGACCAACGGAAGCGGGTTTGGCGTCCACTAAACTGCAGGTGTGTTTACAGTGTATTGGCAGTTAATTCACGAAGCTAATTCTGCATCACAACATGTTTCACGTAAAATGAGCTTTTGGACATTACGAGATTTTTCTGTAGTGGTATTATGTTGAAAACATTAACGATTGTTTCATAGTACTACTTACTATGAAGCTAATTAAAAGCTGCCAGTGGGTCTTTCAGTACTATCTAATGATGTTTGCACGTTTTCTATTGCGACTCTATAACAGCATTATAAAGTTCATACGCAAGAGGAATCACATTTTTAGACGCGCCGCTGGAACCCAATTGTATGCTATTTCTTGCAGATATCTGCCTAATTACACACAGAGTGTTCTATCCAGTGGACGGTGTTCCGTGAGCGTGTGGGGAGCAATCAGCAAAGATGGCCTTGGTCCCCTTGTGCGTCTGGAAGGGCCCTTCACTGCGTCACGGTACTGCGACGTCATCACTAGACACCTCGTTCCGTATGCGCTGGACGGTCCCTTCAGCGACAGCTGCTATTTTTTTCAACACGACCGCAGCCCGATCCATAAAGCACGTATCGTCCAGTCATTGCTAGAAGAACATGCTGTTTGCCAGCTTGAGTGGCCTCCATGTGGCGCCGACTTGAATCCCATAGAAAATGTCTGGGGCATGTTGAAGAAACGGCTGTCCACACGAGCCAACCGCGGCCGCACGGCCGATACGCTGTGGCAAGCGATCGCACATGAATGGGAAAGCCTGCGCGGTCGACCGGAGATTACTGAATCTTTGTACGAGTCGATGCCCACACGCATCAATAAGGTGCTAGAAAACGGCGGACATTTCACTTCCTACTAGATCATTGAGAGACCTATGTTTCATGACACTTCTGTAAATGTCTTGTGAATAAATTCATCCCCTTCAGACACGAATTATGATGCACTGTCTGCAAATGCGTCAAATGCGCATGACATCATTTCAAGATGCTCACTATTACATTCCAAGAAAGAAGACGAAGCAATGTGCTGTTTTGTGCGAGTTTCAGTAAAAAAAATTAATTAGCGTATAACTCATTATCTAATTATTCTAAAATCCGTCAGCTTCAATGCTTGCATAAAAAGAATCAACTATTAGGCCCGAAACGCATGCACACTTGCTTTTTCGGTTGTATTCGTGTCGATCGGAGAAAAAAAATACTCTTGACGTTGGTCTTGGAACGCGGCACGTCGAACGATTGTCTAACATGGTAGTGTCTCCAGCAAAGCGATCATCTGCAGCAATACGTAGGACAATGAAGTTAACTGACCGCTAGTTGTCCCATCAGGAAGCGGACACGAATGTGCACACTGAGTTTTAGGTCATTTGAAGAAACACGTGGCGTGGGACGCGCCTCCGAAGTTCGAGTCCCCAAACGAGGACGCCGTGTCGCAAAGGGTTATAAAAAGAGTCATCGCACCCGGTTATTTCTTATTTTTCTAAATGTAACCACTATAGCAGCGCGGTGGTTCGGGCTTTCGGCAGCAAAACCTGGGCGCAGGCGATCAAATCCCGGCCGCTACTGTCACTTAGCGATGGGGGAGGAACGGAAAAATTCTGCCTACTGACTAAGCATCTGTGTCCCATGGCTGCCTCACCGCTCACTCACGCACTCACGAAAAAAAAAACTGCGTGGCTACGCGAAAATAGAACTGATAACAGCCGAAGAATACGCTGTCTGATTACTTGTACTGATATTCTGCTCTCAAAATATAAGCAAGTAGCCCTGGCTAACAAAGAGCGCGTCACGTTGAAAGAGATAGGTAGAAAATATTTGCGCACAGTGCGAAAATAGACAGGCCATAGATTTAAGGAGGGATGCGTCTTCAATGTAGCGCTGCTGTCGATCGCTGGTGACGTAGCGGAAGTGTCGCGAAGAGGCTCTTGGCCACGCGCTCGCGTGGTCCGCAAACTTTTGTGGTTGACTGTACGTCGCTTGTGATGATGGTGCTTGTGTAACGTCATCTAACGTCAGTTGGGGTGGTGAAACTTGTCTAACACCGGTTGTGCTTGTATAAGCAGCTTCGCAGTACAGCCACATTCACAGTATGGAATAGAGGCGGATTTCTCTTCTTGAGATATCTCCTGTTCTTCTCGTGTTTACTTGCCTTCTAAGTGCGAAGCATTTTAGAGGCCCAGGCTGTCGGCGTGAAATGTGATCCCATGTCGTCGTGGTCAGGAGCAAAACAGTGTCAAAACAAGTGCAGAATTGATCGAAACCGGTTCAAAATAAACTAACATGATTCAGAACAATTTAAAAGATAGGAATAATCAAGCATTAAGCGCATTACTTAGCAGGAACTCTTGAATATCGTTTCCCAAACGCCAGTCTGGTACCAGCGAAGCACAAGGAAGGCGCCGCCACCCCACAAGCGCTCGATTCCTTCTCACTCCAGCGCTACACCAGCACCCGATCCGCGCGCGCCGTGTGGCAAGAGAGAAGGAACAGGGGTGTATAAGCAGTTGGCGTGCTACGGAACTTCCTTTGTGCCATGGACGCCGAGCTGCAGGCGCGCATCGAGCGACAACGCTGGCGCATCATTGCTTCGCACTTGTCCAGGTTTCGTGTTAGTGGAGCAGCATTAGCACTGGATTTGAACTACACAAGCGCAAGATTTTTTTCACAGTGAAGCTGTATACCTCTACCAGCCAAGGACATTTTAGTGTTGTTGGCGTAAGCAAGAAACGCCAGGCTAAAAATTGAATACAAACAGGATATCTCCTTCGAAATCAGGCATACAGTATACAACTCAGCACTCGTTTTCAAAAGAAAAACCACAAAACAAACATCAAGACCACGTGATGGATGATAAGGCGTGTGTGAACAATGGGAATACCATCCGCCGCGTTCCGGCAAAGATTAAGTTCGCAATAGCTTCGAACGGGGATGACGTCTTTCAAAACCATCGTGAAATCAGTGTCTCTGCATTCAGTCTTTGTAGAGCCAGGTGTGAGAATTCAAGTGACGTCACAATGGGCAATCGTTCAGGGTGTCGTTTACAGCGTTCGTTCTCCCGCGTGTGTTTCCCGGTAAAGATTATGGTTGCGAAAGCTACTCCGAGTGGAAAAGTACCCAACAGCATAGAAATCACGTAGTGACGTAACCACGGTCTCGCAACTCATTCAGTTCATTGTAGGCTACCATGGGTAGACCACGGAAAGTAAAGACGCCAGAATAACGCCGTGAATATAATGTCGTTGTGAAGTAATAAAGGGTGTGGTTAAGTACATTTGACTTTTCTCTAGGTTCACTCTTTGTAGAGCCACGTGTGTGAATTTAAGTGACGTCACAGTGGGTAATTGTTGTGGGTGTCGTTTACAGCTTCGCTGTCCAACCACCTTTATAGCGTGGGCTAGAGCCACAGTTTTTTCTTCCAACTACACGTGCATTTCCTGTTTTCGTGAGTATTTGTCATATCACGTGCCCTGTTTACATATGTGTTTTTATCAATACGTTTTTAAGCCAGCAACGGTGCTGTGATACGTCACAGATACGTATAATGATACATCATTGTTTCCTTGTATATCGCTACCGTCGCATGTGTGCATCACTCCTGTGAAGGCCGGTCCCCCGACCGAAACGACCGCAAAGTCCCGTTATTTTTTCCTACATGACTTATATTCATGAGCCTACCAGAATTTCAAAAGCTGCCAAGATTCATTGAGTAAATAAACCAGTGGACTATTTCTTATAGAATTGTCACCATCTTAGCATTGCCTCTAGAAACCTATCTGTGGCTTTGACCTGCCCCAGCAGCTCTCTTTGTTTTTCTATGCTGATATACTTAAAGGCATTTTTCGAATCTCTGGAAAGTGGCGAAGAAAGATAATGTATTGCCACGCGCTTTCAAAGGGGGCTAACGACGTTTATTTATGAGCCGCTGGGCTCTGGAGAAAATGGCGGCGAGAGCTAACCATCGAGCGGGGCGGTTAGCTCGCGCACTTCTTTCTTCTTGCGCCTCTGCGCTTGCCCTATTCCCACTACTACAGGTGACATTTCCCCCCTTCCTCGGAAAGAGCATCGCCTCGATGCTCAAGAAGTGGTGTGGGAAAGGAAAAAAAAACAACAAAAAAAACAAAAAAAGAAAACACGCTCAGTGAAAATGCTCGCGCACAAAACACAGTGATAGCTACAGCAGCGTAGCTAGAAACAGTTCTCTACGTCTCTAGAAACAGAGAGTTAAGCACATGAGGTGCAAATGGGAGCGTAAAAATCACGAATGCGCAACGTAGGGCTTCATGCGTACGACGTGAACGACGTCAGGGCTAGGTGGTTGTCTACGCCGTGTTTGCGCCGCACTGTCTGGAACGACTTCATAGTTCACGTCACTAATGCGGCGCAGCACTTTGTATGGGTCAAAATACCGGCTGAGCAACTTTTCACAAAGGCCACGGCGGCGAACAGGGGTCCACACCAACACTTGGTCTCCGGGACTGTAGCGCACTTGCCGGTGACGGATGTTATAGCGCCGTGCATCTGAGACTTGCTGCTCACCGATGTGCAGCCGCGCGAGCTGGCGAGCCTCCTCAGCGCGCTGAGCAAACTCTTCGGCGTCAGTAGTTAGGTGCTCGGCGTCGTGGCACGGAAGCATAGCGTCCAGCATCGTCTGTACTTCGCGGCCGTAGACGAGGCGAAATGGTGTGAAGCGCGTTGTTTCTTGTACGGCGGTATTATACGCGAAGGTAACATAAGGCAGCATACGATCCCATGTTTTGTGCTGGACGTCGATGTACATAGAGATCATGGCTGTGATGGTCCTGTTTAGTCGCTCCGTAAGGCCGTTGGACTGCGGATAGTAAGCGGTCGTCTTTCGATGCCTGGTGTTGCTTAGTTGAAAAATTTCGTCCATGAGCTGTGCCGTGAACGCCGTTCCTCTGTCTGTGATAACAATGGATGGGGCACCATGGCGCAAGACAATGTGACACATGAAGAACTGCGCTACCTCGGAAGCCGTGGCTAGTGGGAGCGCCTCTGTCTAAGCATAGCGGGTTAAATAGTCAGTGGCGACAATCACCCACTTGTTGCCGTCGGTTGATAGAGGAAACGGCCCAAGAATGTCCAAGCCGACTTGGTTGAATGGCTTATGAGGTGGTTCGATGGGTTGCAATAACCCGGCGGGCTTCAGGGGTGGTGACTTTCGCCGCTGACATTCACGACAGCCTTTAACATACTGTTTGACGCTTGCCGACAGCCCGGGCCAGTAATACATCTCGCGCACTCTAGCAAGCGTTCGTGAGGAGCCGAGGTGGCCAGATGTAGGCTCGCCGTGGCAAGCGAAAAGAATATCGTCCCGCAAGTCTTTGGGAACTACTAGGAGGTAGGCTCGGTCATTCGGGCGGGCGTTCGTCTTGTACAGCACATTGTCTCGTAGACAGAAGGACGTCAAGACGTGACGTAGATGGTGTGGTATGGTTGTTTGACGGCCCTTTAAGTGGTCGATTAGAGGTCGAATTTCAGCGTCGTCACGCGGCCATCTGACCAAGTCCGACGTAGTAAGGGCGTCCAGGAAGCCGTCGTCGTCCTCTGACTGTCGACTGACAGATTCGGCGGGAGCACGCGACAACGTGTCGGCGTCTTCGTGCTTGCGGCCAGACTTATAAACTATAGTGACGTCAAATTCCTGTAGCCGCAAGCTCCACCGTGCCAGTCGTCCTGAAGGATCGCGTATGTTCGCCAACCAACATAGAGCATGGTGGTCTGTCACCACTTTGAAGGGGCGGACGTAGAGATAAGGGCGAAACTTCGTGATCGCCCAGACGACCGCGAGACACTCTTTTTCTGTAGTAGAGTAGTTCGCCTCGGCACGGGACAGCGAGCGGCTAGCATGCAATTACTCTTTCAATGCCGTCTTGACGTTGGACGAGTACTGCGCCAAGGCCGATGTTACTGGCGTCAGTATGCACCTCGGTGTCAGCCTCTTCGGCGAAATGTGCCAGGAAGGGTGCTGACTGCATGCGTTGTCGTAGGTCAGCGAAGGCCGCCTGTTGCTCATGCGTCCAGGTAAATGGCGTGTCATCCCTGGTAAGGCGAGTCAGGGGTTCCGCAATCTTCGAGAAGTTGTCGATGAAGCGGCGATAATACGCACACAAGCCCAGGAAGCGTCGGACGGCCTTCTTGTCGGCAGGAGGAGGAAAAGCTGCTACAGCGGCAAGTTTGTCGGGATCGGGTTGAACTCCTTTGGCGCTGATGACGTGTCCAAGAAACTTGAGCTCTTCATAACCGAAGTGGCACTTTTCTGGTTTAAGCGTGAGATCAGCCGATCGGAGCGCTTCTAGCACATGCCGCAGGCGATGAAGATGTTGCTCAAATGTTTCAGAAAAGACAACTACGTCGTCAAGATACACAAGGCAAGTCTGCCACTTCAATCCAGCGAGGACAGTATCCATCATTCGCTGGAAAGTAGCTGGGGCTGAACACAAACCGAAAAGGAGCACTCGAAATTTGTAAAGGCCGTCGGGAGTCACAAAGGCAGTTTTCTCGCGGTCTCGTTCGTCTACCTCGATCTGCCAATATCCACTTTTCAAGTCGAGTGACGAAAAGTACTGGGCACGCCGCAGTCGATCTAACGAGTCGTCGATACGTGGCAGTGGGTACACGTCCTTTTTAGTTACGTTGTTGAGCTTCCGGTAGTCCACGCAAAAGCGCAGCGTTCCGTCTTTCTTCTTGACAAGAACGACCGGAGACGACCATGAGCTGTTGGAAGGTTCGATCACGCCGTCTTCAAGCATCTCTTGTACTTGCGTACGAATCGCTTTGCGTTCCTTTGCCGACACGCGGTAGGGCTGCTGGCGTATCGGGCGTGCGTCGTCGCATGTGGTGATCCTGTGCCTAGTAACTGAAGTCTGGCGCACCTTAGACAGGCTTGCGAAGCATGCCCTGAATTCAAGCAAGAGCTCGTGCAGTGCTGCCTGTTTGTCTTGAGACAACTCTGAATTAATGTCGACGTTGCCCAGTGCCTTGCCAGCCATCCTCACTGGTTCAGGGGCAAAACATTCAGCAACGTGTTCTATTTCTTCGGCAAACGCTATCGAAGTACCGCGGAAAAGGTGTCGATGCTCGTTACTAAAGTTGGTGACTAGCAACTTAGATCGGCCATCACGAAGCTGTAGCACACTTCTGGCCGCACAAACACCTTGCGTCAGTAGATACGCTAAGTTACTTTCTGCGACCACTCCACCTTCGCGCAATCCACCGCACATCATCTCGACTAGAACCCTGGCTGGTGGAGGAAGCGTAACATTTTCGGTGGAAACAAGCAGCGCGTCGTCACGTCGTTTGTCGGCGTTTGTGTCGATTGCTTGGTCGGCTGAGAACGTGACTACACCTCCCCGTAAGTCAATAACAGCGCCGTATTCATGCAGGAAGTCAACTCCGAGAATGACGTCGCGGGAGCATTCACGTAGGACAAGGCAACTCGCCACGAACGTCAATCCTCGAATCCGGACTCTTGTCGTGCAGGTTCCCAGTGGAGTAACGACGCGACCACCAGCTGTACGAATCTGCGAACCATGCCAAGGTGTAATTACTTCCTTCAGAAACGTCGCCATCTTCCCGCTTAATATAGAATAGTCCGCTCCGGTATCCACTAAAGCGCTAACCGCATAATCATCGATGACTACAGGTATGTTGAGCGAAAGCCGGTCATTCCGTTCAGCTGCAGTTGATGTCGGTCCGGTACCCTTCGTTACTCGCGTTGATCGGAGGTCTTCAGCGCGTCGACTGCCAGCGGCCTCGCCCCCAAAGGTCGCTGGAGTTAGTTTTCCCGGCGGGGACTTGGCGACCGTCTGCTCGAATACCGCTGAGGCGATGGTGAAAATCGCCTTGGCGACGGCGAGCGCGACTGCCGCCCGGTAGGCGGCGGCATGCGTTGCTGAGCCAGATAATCTTCAATATCCCGAGGTCGTTGGCCCAGTCGGGGTGGTGGCGAGTAGGTGGAAAAGCCCCGCAACCCAAGGCGTTGGTATGTGCACTGGCGGTACAAATGATCTGCCTAACAACAGTGGAAGCACAGAGGACGGCGATCCGGAGTGCGTCAAACATCTGACTTCCGAGGGGACATGCGTCGATCGTCGGCGTAATGTACTGGTTGCTCCTGCGGAAGCACAACCGGAGGAGCGGCATGGTGAAACTGTGGAGGCGTGCGTCGTTCCTCGATGTACGACACCGGTTGGGCTGGTGGAAGTGCAACCGGATGAGCGGCCTGGACAAACAGCGGCGGGGACGAAGCAGGCTGTCTCAACACTTCTGCGTAGGTCGCACGGTGGTGTACAGAAGGTATAGGCGCGGTGTTAGCAAAAGGAAAGTTGGACCGGAGCGCTTGGTTCACTTCATCTTTTACAACACTCGCAATGGAGCTCACCGTGGCTTGTGGCGTGCCATAAACTGTGGGGTCTCACACGGGCTCTTGGGACAAAGGAACGACAACACAGTAGTGCAAACAATCAAAAGGGCATTTATTGCACCTTTCATACACTAATGCACACTAGCCGAATTACTGCCAATTGAACATTCACATGGGCGCGCGACAAATCAAGGAAGTCCGACTCACCGCGACCCGATAGCGAGCGAATACGTTCGCCCCATGCTATGACACCATCGCCTAGTCGTTCACGTGTACAGTCACGCGAACGGTGGCGCGCTCGAACGATCCGTGTTCGTCCATACCGGTGTCCCGCTCTTAGCCTCGCGCGACGGTCGCGCGAAGCGGGCCGGCGCACGCGCGAAGCGTCCGTGCGTGTTCGTCGCCGATCCCAAGCCAAAGAGACAGCGCCTCCGACCTTTTTCTCCGAAGTGACTTCGCCGTTCGGTGGCGTTAGCATCGCGACACCAGCGCCATCTCTCGCAACGCGCCGCAACCACCGCCGGGCTTAGCCACGCAGAGAAGCCGGACTACAGGAGACATGCGGGAAAAATAACATCAGGGGACGCGTGAGAGTCGCGCATCCCCACATCCCCCCAACCTTAAATCACTACACATACGCCGGCGAAACATGTCACAAGGCCTATCAACGCGCGCGTCGCGAACAAAAGTTAGTAAATGCGACAGTGGCGCCGCCGAGTAAATGTCCACGCTTTATCCACAACGTGCGAGCCGACATTGACTCTGGGGTTCACCGCTGGCGTCCGTTGGTCACAGCACCACGTCTGAAGATTCGATGGCACGACTCCAGCCCAGGACTCCGGAAACGGCGACGCAGAAGTCGGCACGAGCAAGCGTCGCTCGCGCCCTGCTGACGAGAGCCGCAGTAGCCGTTGGTGACTGCCGGCTCTTTTCCCAGCCGCCGAGGGTTGCGAGCCGGACATTGGCGGCCGCCGAAGTCGCTGCGCCGAATTGACCACAGGCATCTCCAAAGCCTGGGGTAGCTCGATTGTAGTCCGGGGCAGCAGCGCCGACGATGTGCAGGTGACAGCAAACCAGGGGTGACTCCGCTCACGCTGCGTACACTCAACGCACTCGACAACCACTGAAGTAGTGCAAGGGAGAGGAATTCGGCATACGCATCGCCCACGTGGTACGATGTTCAATTCGGCTAGCAAAAATTTCGGGTGGCATTTCAGATGCTAAATTCACGTGAACAAAGCTTGCTTTCTTGAGTCGAACGAGTAATTTCAATTCGTGCGAGGCGAACTAATGAGGGGAAGCAATGTGCGACATCTCAACACCACGGTCCACCAGGTTGTGTCCCTCAACGTGCGACAGGCGGCTTTGTTAAGCCTTAGGCCTAATGCGTCGCTATTTTGACAACAACCGGCATCCAAAAAAAAACACCCAAAATGGGCACAAGAACAGGCAGCCGAGAGGAGACGTTAGCTCTGTGAGGTGGTCCTACTCCGCTCGGTGCACACAGCATCCGAGTTGACGGCGCCCACCGTCCCAGACGGTGTCGGAGCGCCCGGTGCCAGGCCGCAATACCAGTCAGCCCGTAGCGGCACCCGTGGCCCGCGGCCACCCGGCTCCCTGAGCCTCGACTTCCGAAGTCAAAGATATAGAAGAAGCTATTTACATAAGAAATTCGGACCACCCACGAGGCTTCCGTACTCACTCGCTTCAGGCTTGCCAATGCTCCGCGGGCGCTAGGCCTCGCTCTCCCAGGATGCGACCACGTGGCTCTCGTAGCGACGAGTGTACTTCAAAACACTCGCGAAAAGGCTTAGCATGTTGAAAAGTTGAAGCACCCCACAGCAACCGTCGCCTCGCTCAATAAAGCACACCGCCGACACTAGCGATCAAAATCCACGCTAGGACTACGCTTCGGTTGAAACATCTCGAACCGAGCAAAGCTGTTAAAATTATCTTCCGATGCCCCAAGAGGTCCACGTTGGGCAGCCAGATGTGGGGGTCTCACACATGTGACGGTCGCGCGAAGCGGGCCGGCGCACGCGCGAAGCGTCCGTGCGTGTTCGTCGCCGATCCCAAGCCAAAGAGAGAGCGCCTCCGACCTTTTTCTCCCAAGTGACCTCGCCGTTCGGTGGCGTTAGCATCGCGACACCAGCGCCATCTCTCGCAACGCGCCGCAACCACCGCCGGGCTTAGCCACGCAGAGAAGCCGGACTACAGGAGACATGCGGGGAAAACAACATCAGGGGACGCGTGAGAGTCGCGCATCCCCACAAATCCTTCATTATTTCTTCGCGCACAACGGTGCGGATGAGTTCGCGAAGGTTGTCATTACTGTTTTCAATGGCCGTCAAAATGTCTGTACTCGCGTTCACTTGCCGATCATAAAAGTTGGAGCGATGCTGAAGCATCTTTTCCATACTTACAGCCTCGGCTAAATATTCGGCGACAGTCTTGGGAGGATTGCGCACCAGACCAGCGAAGAGTTGCTCCTTCACCCCTCGCATCAGGTGACGCAGCTTCTTGTCCTCGGTCATTCCGGGGTCTGCTCGTCTGAAGAGGCGCGTCATATCTTCGACGAACGCAGTAACACTTTCGTTGGGAAGCTGGACTCAGGCCTGGATTGCTCGTTCGGCTCGTTCGCGGCGATCGGGACTGGCGTAGGTGTCTAGTAGCTGACGACGGAAGTCGCGCCACGATGTCAGTTGCTCCTCACGGTTTTGAAACCATGTACGCGCGCCGTCCTCCAGGCAAAAGTAGACGTTCCTACGTTTAGTCGCGTCATCCCATTCGTTGCATTCGGCCACGCGCTCGAAGTCGGTCATCCAGTCTTCGAAGACGTCGCCATGGAACGACTTCGGCACCAGTGGATTTTGAAGCGTATACCGATTCGTCACTGCACGTTCCATACCGGTTGAGGTAGTCTGAAGCAGTGCGGTGTCTTCAGTATCTTCAGGAGGCAGTCCCCGGATCCTGCGGCTGGTCCGATGGACGGAAGTATCGACTAACACAGGGCTGGTGCTTCCGCTCCCAGGAGGAGTCTGCGGCATCAGTGAGAAGTACCCCGCACCTCCACCACTTAGCCACGCGCCTTCAAAGGGGGCTAACGACGTTTATTTATGAGCCGCTGGGCTCTGGAGAAAATGGCGGCGAGAGCTAACCATCGAGCGGGGCGGTTAGCACGCGCACTTCTTTCTTCTTGCGCCTCTGCGCTTGCCCTATTCCCACTACTACAGGTGACAGTATTTTGTTTTAATTCTTTACTTTCGATCTTCTAATATTCAGCGTCCTTATTCACAACGAAATTTCCTTAGCTGCAGCTATCCTACTGTTCGTACGCGGAACTGCAAATGAATCGTAATGTTGGACGCATAATTAGCGATGACGGTTGACTAAGGGCGAACACAGCTTATCGTTTCGCCCGATATTTTACATTTCTATAATATTGGGCCATGTCTTGAGTGCGTATAAGCATCGTTATGGTCACGACCACAAGATGTAGATAAAAAGCAAGTTGCATGGCAATACGTGTATGCGGCGGGCTGTTAGAATTTCATACCGGTGACTACCAAGTGTTGGTCCGCAGTTGCGTTAATAAAGGCGCCGGATAAAAAAGAAAGCAAAACTCATCCATGTTACGTTATCTGACCGCAAGGTCATCCCAGCGTAGCAGGAGGCAGCAGCGGTGTAATTTCGGTTTCTCTAGTTTTTCATTCAAACAAAGAAAGAGAGAAAAAAACAAGAAACAAAACTGTCAGCCCTTCCACTGAGCTGGAGATGGAAGAGCAGCGAAGCTTTACTATGGTGGGAATTCTGTATTTCCAATTATGACTATTAAGATGTGATGGTGTAATTGGTTATTTGAACTATTAAAGAATGAGAAATATATATGATCAGGTGGTTTTCATTTATTTAGTGACCACAGGGACCATGGCCTTTTTTGTGGTCGCTACGGTACACCGCCATAGGGTGTATGGCAAAGGTTGGTACGTTCTTCATAAACAGGTCACCAACGCCGCGCGCATTCGGTGGGAACGCGGGCAAAACGCCGCCGCCATCGACAAGAGTTGTGCGCGTTATTTGTGTGACCGCGCACACAACCGCTGTCAAAACGCTGGCTTCGTGAAGGAACGGCTAAACGCCGTTGTCGACACTGTTAGGGGAGAGGGAGGCAAGAGCCCAGAGAGAGTCGGCGGCACAGGTGGTAGAGGCCGGCAGGACTGTGCGCATGCGCTTAGTAGGAGAGCGCGGGCACAAACACGCATAGTGTAGGGTGCCCCGATGCACTCCTCGCCCATCGCTCCTCTTCCACTGGGAAGTCGCGTTTGCTCTCAGCCGTGCGTTCGCTCCCCGTGAAAGCGCGCGTCCCTCGCCGTCGCGCGCTTTCACTCGCACATACAGCATACGGCCAATGAGAGTTTTTTTCTATTGCAGGACGCAACCATCAAGGAGTGAGCCCTTAACAGCTTCGCTGTAGAAAAGGCTGCTCTAATATGTGCTTTGCTTTCTGTACATGCGTATTCTTGACCACTGGTATGGCGTGGATGTACCTGTCTAGTGTGTCGTGCGACGGATCCTTGAGACTAAACCGGGCACTGAGGGCCAGACGCTGGGGTTCTGTTCGTCTAGTGGTTCGTGTGGCGTTTAGTTTCTTGCCGCAAGACGCTGCTCCCGCGTGCTCTGTCAGACGCTCTACGAGAAACCTCGTAAGCAGACCGAATAAAAGGTTCAACGAAATCTGCGTCCCCGTCCCTGGAGATGTAGCAATGCAACAAATTGCACCCGTTGCAGTTTCAGAATCAAAGGTTAAACGTCATGGCCAACGTGTAGGCGCTCGCGCATGACGCGCCTTTTGTATTCGAAACTTTCTGAGTGTTGTAGCGCACATCGATCAGCAGGCCTTTTTCGTCAGAATTCGCGTGCGAGGGGCATAATGCACATTGCGTAATCTACGCGGATACCAGCAGTCCACCTGGAATGTATGGTCGCGTATATAAATACCGCACGGACATTAGCCGTGATATGGTGGCTAGATGGGTAGGTATGCCGACCGGCGCGCCTGGAGCATATAGTTGATGGCTTCTCCGTGTCATGACGCAAAATTGGCGATGCAGTCAATATAACGGTTCCGCAGCGCGCGTCGGCTACTGCAGGTGGCAGATAGCGATAAAGACCGTAATGGAATAGCTGTATGTCGTCTGTTCGGGTCAGTATATTCGTGCCAGGCTAGAAAATTAACTTCAGTATTTCGTGTTTTCTCACTAGACGACAATAACAAATCCCTCATTCTGGCTTTTCCTAGACTGCTCAGAGCGGTATTATGAAGCGTATATCAAAGCTAACATCAGAGGGAGCGCTAATATCAAACACACTGCTTGTCCAGACAGCACAGCCGACGTTGCGCGCAGCTGAACCGTTATATTGTCCGCAGCGCCACGGACAATATAACGCTCGGAAGGCACACCTATCCATCTAGCCACCATAGCCGTCAGATTATATTCGACGACCTCCGTCACGGTCGGCGCCACAGTGTTCCCTTTGATTCGGGGCACAAGTCTGCCCAATACAAAGTTGGTTTCATTACACTCTCTTTCCAGGGATCTTTCTTCAACATTGCAACAGCGTGACGGGAGAAACTGCGTGAAAGGGAGACAATGATTGATTTTCTTGTTTTCAATGATACTTTCATTCAAAGACGACGAAAGTTATGAAGCTTTAGAATCTTAGAAAATTAGGCAGATAGTATTAGCGGGAAAACTATATTGTAGGGTAGATCGTTGCCGATACTTCTTGCGCGCCGCAGATATCATGAGAGCAAACAGGAGATCCATAGGCATTTTCCTCATTCGGTTTATTCGACAGTATTTATACGAATTAAACAATTAGGCATTTGTACATTACATAACTACAGATTTAGTAGTTGTGTAATAACTGAATAAATACGTTACTGATTTAGGAGCAGCACTGGCTGTGACCTAGTCTCTTGGTGCCCCTGGCCCGAACTCCCATCGGGCACCTCCGGAAGCGTCCCATCTCCCCGCCAGCGAGCAAACAAAGGGACCAATCACAACTACTTGTTGACCAGAACCAATCAGGCCATACATATTCAAAGACGCCCACCAAATCGCGGGCGGACTTCGATGAGTTTAAACTGGATTACAGCCGTCTTCCCAAAGAATTACAATCCAAAACAAAGTGAAAACATCCAGAAAACTACGGAGACCGCCCTTGGGCACTTGATGAACTAGAGAGAATTGTGTGTATCTAGAAAGCGAAAATGCACACAAGACAGTCAGGAAGCCTTCGCCGAACAAATTGGGAACAAAATGCGGGCGACAACGCGGTCGCCCCTACCGACCCCTTGAGGGGCAGCGGGTGGGGCCCCGCCTGAGATTCCCGAAACTGATCACCCTACTAATGCGAAAAAAAGGTATTTCTCGAGAGAGAACATTAAAAAATGTCGCAGTTTTGCACGAATGGCAACGCATCGATTGCGATAGCAAATTAGTAGATTGGCAACTATACAAACTCAGGATAGTAGTTTTATCGGTCGTATAAACTTGTAAACATTCGCTTGCTAACTAAATGAACAAACATGGTGTAACGCGTGCACAGGTAAACATGAACACATTTCGCTCGATGACCGCGAAAACTCACTGTCAAAACGCTGGAGTGAGGAGGCGCAGCAGCGAGCTTCGTGCCGTGTTGAACTTCGTGCCGTCGCTTGCTTCAATGAGAACTAAGTGACGTCGAAAGCTTAGTGCATACGAAACTACTGGTAGTAGTACACTTTGTCCACATCGCACATCGCTTTGAAGCTGAGGCCCTCGCGGGCGCACACTTTTTTCGCGTCGCAGATCGCATTCAAGATACGGCGCCCGCGCGGCCGCGCCGCAAGAAGCCGCCACTGAAGTCCCCCCCCCCCACCCCCTTCCTTCGCCTCCCCCGTGCTTTGCACGCCGCGCACGACAGAAGAAGCGCGCTTCGCCCCGCCTTACGCCCTCGCGCGCGCGAGGTTGAGCCACAATCGTCGGCTGATCCTAGCAATCTTTCACTCGCACATACAGCGTACGGCGCGCAGTGACTATGTTATCGTGTTTCGACTTTACACGGAACCTCACAGTGACGTCCACGGCGACGGCATCAATGCGCTTGGCGTGTCCATATAATTGCTGTCGCAATAAAAGCTACGCGAGACCTCCCTCCTACGGCACTAGGAGTGTCCACACTCCTAATAAGCTACAAGCTATAAAATGATTAACACGGACAAATTCAGAAATAAAAAATCTACATCAGTCTCTAAAGCACTGTCAAAACACTATTGCATTCTCGCGCGTATACAACAAAAGTTTACATCATTAGAACGTGTAAAACAGGCGAATAAATCTGCAAACAATTTTTTGCACATTTCGAAACGCTTCTAGCGCTTATACAAAAGGCCTACAGCAGATGCTCCGAAATAAAGGAGAACTCAAAACAATACGCGGCTAGGCCATATCGCTAGCGGACACTGCGCTCACTCTCAAGGAACACACGACGCCTCACAGAGTTATAAGTATAGAGCCTTGATTTCACTCTGTCATCATCACTTGCTCCGTAATCAATCTCAGTATCAGAGTACTTTCGGTACGGTGTCGGAGGACAGGTCCCTGCAGAATGCACGCGGATCAAATTCTACTTCATCCTCACTACTAAAACGGTCACGTTGACTTTGGGCAATCGGGTGCGGAATGGCTGCGCCACCCTGCGGCACTCTGGCGTCAACTCGTGCAAAACACTCGCGCTCACCAACACTCTCGTCATCCGCGGTGTCGTCGAGACATGGACGCAGACGACACAGCTTCAGCCGAGCTGCGTTTCACAATGTCCCTTTTGCTTCCTCTGCGTTCCACGACATCCAAGTTGTTCACCGCTCCTTGCTGAACGAGTCGAAACGGTCCATGGTAGCGGCGGTGGACCATTATGGTTCTTGCTCGTGAGGGCATCCACATGTAGGCGAATTGCCCCGGGTGAAACACTGCACCCTACCATCGGGCCTCGTACACTTTCTTGTATTTTGTTTCTGGCCCCTCTCGCACTTGCCTACGAGTTTGCGCCGACTGCGCGCCACTGCGTATGCGTTGAAGGCGCACTCGTCGCCGCGTTGTAGTTTGAGGCTCGCGCCAATGGGCAAAGTCAGCTCGTGGCCGTGCAATATAAAAGACGGGTTGAAGCCGGTTGTCTCCTGCTGTGAAGAGTTGTAACAGCAGATTACATAAGGGAGGCATTCTCCCCAATCGCTGTGGTTTGCAGAAACATTCATGCTGACCATGTCTGCAAGCGTATGTTTCAACCGTACGCACAGACCATTGGTATGGTAGGCGGTAGTTGTGATGTGGTTGCTGCCCATTACTTGGAATATTTTTCCGATGCTCGTGTAGCAGCAATACTTGCTCCACGAAGTTTGGTGTACCTCAGTGCTCGTTGCAGCGGGGCAGGCGACTGCTTCTACCCACATTGTGTGTAAAAAAATAATGGGGTTTTACGTGCTAAACTACGATCTGATTATGAGGCAGGCCGTAGTGGGGGACTCCGGAATAATTTCGACCACCTGAGGTTCATTAACGTGCACCTAAACCTAAGTACGCGAGTGTTTTCTCATTTCGCCCCCATCCACAGTGTGTGTAGTGTGTCATCAAAAGCACATAGCGATTGCCGCGTTTGCTGGTCACTACGTCCTTTGTTACTTGGAAAATAAAAATTCGGCCAGAAGTAATGGCTCTGCACCTCCTTCTAGGTTCGCCGGACTCCGAGGTGACCTGCCGTAATGTCGTCATGACAATGTCTCAGCACCTCAGTCCTCAAGCTTTTCGGGAGAACAAGCACCAAGAGGTATTCGTCGAAGTCCTTGGCTCTTCGGTACAGCACTCCAGCAATCAGCCGGAAACAAAGCGCGGCTCTTTTAAACGTTACCGTGACGGGTTTCTGAGAATTCTCCAAATGCTGTATTAACTGCCTGATTCAAGTGTCATCCTCGTGGTTTGCCCCTACGCTCACATAATCTAGCACAAGTAGCGGTAAAAGCTTTTCTTCTCCAGTCGGCGGACCATCATGCGGCTGTTGGGAAAGCGTGTCCGCGTTTCCATTCAACCTGGGCTTTGCCTCATTGTCATGTCATTCATTGTCGTGTCATTACGGCAACAGCAACGACCATCTCATGAGCCGTCCATTTGGATTCTTGGCTCTCATCAGCCAAGATAGACTAGCTTGGTCGGTCACTACGGTGAAGTGGCACACGAAAGATGCTAGGGCTAAACAGTCTGCAGGCGTGAACGACGGCGAGACACTAGTTCTGTGTTCTGCTGTAGTTGATTTCCGCTTTGTTTCAATGGTGACTAGCGTAGGCAACGGCGCGTTCCTGGGATCCCTCCTTTTGAACGAGGTCTCCGTCAATTCCGTGATCACAGGCGTCCGTGTGAATTTCGATTGCTTTGCCCGGTTAGAACTGGCGAAACAACGGTGTAATGGTTAATTTTTGTTTGAGCCTTCGCATAGCTGCCTCGCAAACCCTATCGCGTTCGTTCAAAAGTATAATGTGTCTTAGCCAACACTGTTAATTGACGGGAAATTTATGCAAAGTCTTTAATGAAGCGCCGGTGATAGTTACAGACGCTGAGGAAACTGTGTACCTGCTTATTGTTTACTGGTGTCGGCAATTTCTCGATCACGGCTCCCAGTTTATAGTGTCAGCACTGAGTACGTGTCCCAGGTACCTAATTTGTTCGGGCGCAAAGGTGAACTTCTCAGGTTTAAGCTTCGAGTTATTTTTCTCGAGGGCAACAGATACTTTCTCAAGATTGGCATGGTGGGCTACACTCGTCTTCGAGAAAATAACAAAGTCTTCAAGTGAGGCCAAGGATACTTTCCAAATGAGATCACTTAGGACTTTGTTTATAATTCTCTGAAACGTAGCCGGAGCATTATACAGCGTGAAAGGGACTGCACAGAACACATAGAGCCCTTACCCACATGTAAATGCGGTCTTAGGCTAATCTTCCTTGCGAATTCTAATTTGCCAGTAGCCCCATATAAAATTGAGTGTCGTAAAATAGTGGGACCCCTGGAGCACATTAAGAATGTCATCAATTCTCTTCTGAAGTCAATACAGAAGCACCAGCCGCCATTCGGCTTCTTCGTTAGAACCACGGGGGATGACCAAGGGATGTTCGACTCTGATCACACCGTCACGAAGCATCTCATCAACCTGCTGGCTAATCATTTTTCTTGCAAAGGTTGAATGCTGGTATGGATGTTCCATAAGTGGAGCGGATTCACCTGTAACTATGGCATTCATCGGGAGGTCCGTTCTTTGAAGTGACGGCAGCTCACCTCTTTCGGGAGGTTGCAAATCGGCTCTGGTGTTAACTTCGAAATCGTCGCTACGTAGTGCAGCGCGTTGACGCCCAGCTGGGCGTCATAAATGGACGCAACCACGCGAAGCTTTCTGTCACAATGCAACACGGCAGAGTCACTGGTGACATAGTAGGGTTGCCACGCAGAGTATGGCGACTCGACTAAACACACTGGTTGCGGTCCGTGCAACTTGAAACCCGTTTCTGAAAGTTACGTTTGACTCGACAATGTGGACTCCGTCTATGGGAATTTGTGCAGGCACAACAGTCACGGTGAGCGGCTCAAGGCGGATGTGCCCTTGGCACCGAGCTGGAATATTACCGTGCGTGGCACTTTTCAACTTGACTTGAAGATCGGGCACTTCCCTTCCCACTTGGTTTCTTCGCAGAAAACCGACAAGTAACCGTGCTGCTTGCAGGCGTCCATAGGAGTCCACCCAGGAGCTCATTAGGACAGTCTTTTACAATTAATAATTTCTGGGTGATTTGTGTGGCATCAAAGTGAATAATTACTTCCGTTTCCGCCATGGGCCATGGGACATTTCCTCCGATTCCTCTTATCAAAATTCTATTCTCTCTCATGTGTTGAAATGAACTGATCTTGTCCGCGAGGTTTAAGGTAGGCAACATTTACAGAAGACCTTTGTCTACGATTAGTCTGTCACTTGTTTCGTTCGCGCTGACAGGTGCCGAGATTAGTTGGTTTTCTGACAGTGTGCAGACTGAGCGGTCAGGCTGGCCCCCTGTGCCTGTCGGTTCCCATTTCCAGAGTCAAAGTGCCAATCAGTGTTACGGCTTTCCTCGTCCCTTCGTTGTGGCTGTTTGTCTTAGTACTGCATCTGTCAGTCACGCGAGATGTGGCCGAGACGATTGCAACAGTAATACCGGGGCACCCATCGTCGCCGGGGATGTTCTTCGAGGTCACGGTTCAGGCGGCCAGCACACCTGTGCATCTGCAGCTGAGCAAAATGAGCCAGTCAACTCAGAGATTTCCAGTCAATTGAGAGATTGTTGCCATTGGAAGTGATTTGCCGGTAATTCTGGGCGTTCGACATGCATGTTGGCACAGCGAGTCAGTGTTCTTGAAAGGCGAAGCTTACCAGAGAAGGCTGTGCGGCGGCGGTGACAGTCACTTAGCCATTCAGTTCTTCGGGAATGGTCGCTGACCACGCATGCGAGTTGGTGGGAAGAAAGTAGCCATTCAAAGCGTCAGAGGGGCATGGGCCATCAAGGTAGAGTGGTTTATACGCTGTAGAGTTTTCTAAAGTTCTGCACAATCGTCGGGTTGGCGAGGATCATTTTCTCCAGCGTATCGGCACGAAGTCCGTGTGATAGATGACGCAAGTTCTCCTCCTACTTCCTGGGTCCAAGTCGGGGACAAAGTTGCAGCATGCTTCAATGATACTGCTTTGTGCTCTCAGACGGCAGTAGCGCTTTTCTTCTAATCGCAAGTGCCAAATCTCTGGCTGCGTGGTGAATGCTGCAGGATGATTTCAGCAGTGTAGTCCACACTTCCCACGTATTAGTGGCACCGGTCAGAATTGTGTTGTGTACAATTTGATCGCGTCGCATTCCAAAGCCAAATAAATAAATTTTACCTTGGTGTCATCATCCCAGGTGCTGAGTGACGAGACGTGTTTGTAGCAGTTTATACACTCCGAGACAAACTCTTCAAGGGTACCTTCGAAGAGTGGGGGTCCGATGAACTGTCTTGATGTTGCAGCAGTTGGAAGGTGGACCATTTTCTCAGCGTTCTGGCTATTCTGGCCGCACTGTTCTGGCTACACTGTTTATTTCGTTCCGTTTATTTGGCGTTTAGTTAAGCGAGTTACAGAATTAGGCACTTGCATATTATATAACTACTGATTTCGGAGTAGCACTCGCTGCGACATGGTCTCTTGGCAGCGGATGTGGAACATCCACTGCCTAGGCTTGTGAGTGGTGGCCCTGGCTAGCACTCCCAGGGTTAATTCTAGGTGTAAAAACATAAATACCCCAGAAAGTGGATGGGAAAACGACGCCGCGGTAGCTCAATGGTAAGAGCATCGCACGCGTAATGCGAAGACGTGGGATCGTTCCCCACCTGCGGATACTTTCTCAAAATCGGCATGGTGGGCTACACTCTTCTTTGAGAAAATAACAAAGTCTTCAAGAGAGCCCAAGGATACTTTCCAAATGAGACCACTTAGGACTTTGTTTATCATGCTCTGAAACGTAGCCGGAACATTATACAGCGTGAAAGGGACTGCACAGAACACATAGAGCCCTAACCCACACGTAAATGCGGTTTTAGGCTTATCTTCCTTGCGAAGGTTGAATGCTGGTATGGATGTTCCTTAATCGGAGCGGACTCACCTGTAACTATGGCATTCATCGGGAGAGTTTTTTCATTCATTTGCATTTGCATTAATTTATCATTTCTTTAATTCAATTAGCAAGTACAAGTGAGTTCCCCTATGTTAACCTTGGGGTCACTGTTTGTTAGCTTCTTATGATATTAATAATAAAAATCGGCCCGCTCGGTTCCCTTTGTTCTCGTTCTATCGATATATATATACAGGGTGTTTCAGCGAACACTCAAAAATTCTTAAAGGTTGCCTATGGCAGATAGCACAATTCAATAACCCGTGGTTAGTAGTGCCAATCTACCTTTGCTTACTTTGCCGTACCAGCATATCGCAGTCGAGGTATGTGGCTCGAGCGAAGCTGCTAAATCGCACAGTGCGGCTTGCCTATGCGTTTGCGAAAAATGCTGCGTCTAAACGAAAGAGCATTAAGCCGTCTATTTGAGTAAAGCTACAATTGGGTGGAAATGCTCCAACTGTTATAGTTATAGCAGCGACTAATAAATTCTAGAACTACCGAGACGGTGGCCATGGGTTTTCTAAGCACAGCAGGAAACATGTGAATGAACATGGTTGAAGACCAGTTGCGGACAGCTCAGGTGGCGTGAAAGGCGGGTAAGCAGTGTACAGGAGTAATTTCCTTTGGTTCTCGCAGAATAACTCCTGCAGTCTTCAAACCGCGGTCCCTCTTGGCGGAAGGTTGTAAAGCTATCATCTACCACAACAAAAACTCATCCTTTGTTGACATACTCTTCCAAACACGCACTTTCCTCTTGCGAAGTATCGTGGTGTCGAGCTGTGTAGTTCAGAAAGTCTATACAGTCACTTTGGGGCAAGCATCTCGTTAAACATCAATTTATGCAAATTCTGATCCCTGTCTACGTCACCCACATGCCACATAGAAGCATGAAACTTCTCCTGCACGTACCTATAAAAGCTCACTTTATTCCTGCCAAGGGGCATTAGGTCACGCCCGATAACATTTGCGACTACGCCTTTCCCCTAATGTTCTCTTACTAAGAACGAATTAAACGAAGGATGCTCATCGAAATGCATGATAACTTTTCGAGGAAAAAAGTAAAAGATGAAAAAAAAACTGTTTTCAGCTCACTCGGCCGAGCGCCCGGCAAGATGGCTCCCCTTCTTCCTCTTGACCTTGGGCGCCCATGGAATGAGCCTTGGTGTCACGGCGGCCATGTGACCTCCATGCCGTGGCGTCTGTGCTAGTCGCCGGCTGGGCGGCGCTAAGTCTCTGGCTTGATTTCTGCACATAAAGAGATACACTTATATGTGACTCGAGGGAAGCTGCCAAATCGCACAGTGTGGCTTGCCTATGCGTTTGCGAGAAATGCTGCGTCCATACGAAAGAGCATTAAGTCGTCTAAGTGAACGCAGCTACAATTGGGCGGAATTGTCCCAACTCTTCTAGTTTTAGCAGCGACTAATTGATTCTAGAAAAAAGACACGCGGAACCCACGCATTGTGGGAATCAATCTATGCGAAGCTTTGTGTGCTGTTTGCTTTGACTGACGATAATTAGCGGCGATGTTGACGGCGAATGTTCTATTTCCTCAACGTTTATTCCAACACGAGAGTGGTCAGTTGATGTTAAACGTTACCTTGCGTGCACTACTGTTGTTTGTCTGCGTAGTACACAGAACACATCGAGGTATGTGTTTGCTTGAGGCGTTGTTGTGCGCCATACTTCAAAACTCTTGGAGGGTTGAGCACATTCATTGCCTCACATGGCAATGAATTTGCCATGTGAGGCAAATTTTAATTGAATCATGGGGTTGTACGTGCCAAAACCACAATCGAATTATGGGGAACGCCGTAGTGGCGGACTCCGGATTAATATTGCCACCATGGTGTTCTTTAACATGTCCCTAAACTTAGGTGCGCGAGCGTAAATGTTTTTTTTTTTTACATTTTACGTCGTCCCCGTCGAGATGTGGCAGTCGGGATCAAACACGCGACCTCAAGCAATGCCATGGGCACAAAGCAACCACGGCGGGCAAAAAAGTGTTGATTTGACGCGTGATGACTTCCGTAGCGTCGCCTAGACCCTTCGGTGCGCCTTAGTGCGGCTCTGCTTCGGCACGCCCTGCGTAAGTTGTCCGCTTGACAAAGTTGCATGGTGTGTATTTTTTCATAAATAGAAACGAACCGTAGCGTACTCTGAACTTCAATGTTTCCCGTGTGCCCGCAGCCGCTGTCGTGTCTATGGTACTAGCGTTTCCTCGCCTTCTCGCGTCACCTATTCCCTATCCCTCCATCCCCCCACAGGCCCCTTGGTATGGGAAGTGCCAGCGAAGAGTGGCAAGGCTGTTATTCACTCGTTTCGCGACTGCGCCGGTTCTACCCCTTATATGCCTCCTCTCTCTACCTCCTCTCTACCATATTTATCTTGGTTTCCCCTGTACACGTAGGTTAGCAGAAAGGTACGAGCTGTAACTTTTGCAATGCTTTTGCGGGGGGTCATGTATATTACAGCTGTGAATTAAGAGGCTAATGTAGCAATGACCGGGGGGTTCCAGAGGACATTGTGCACATTCGACGCGGTGCAAAGGTCCAAAAAAGTTTCTCGCGTCGCCTTTCCTCTCCGCCGCACTCCTGTCATGTATACCCACGCAATGAACCACCCCCGGCGCGATGCGCTATACAGCAACAGCCGCAGCAGCAGCAGTGGGAAAGACATAGGAAGACGGAGAGGAAGATTTGCTTTAATAAGGTCAAATATAGGTTCAAGTTCCGACACTACATGGCCCTCTATTTCCTACGTATCTTCATTTCGTGACATTCAAGAAAACGTTGCAGTTTTCTGACAACTAAATCAAGCACAAAGCACAACCCTCTACGTGTGCATTGCAGTGTGCTTCCTTTAGAAGTGACAGTACCGCGACTTCAGCTTACTGTGTTCAGTATAGTGTGTATATTGATGTCTACTCTAGCGGGCACATCACACAAGGACCGAACATTATTCTAGCGACCACGGCTTCTACATTAGCTGCGCTGGACGGTTTTAATTTTCGTAAACTTCTTTTACCATTTTGCCTACAATTTCGTACCACCTAAAGAAACCGGTATGCGCGCGCACGTTCTAGCCGGCTTATGAACATGCCTGCCACGGTTCAGCCACAATCAATCAATCAATGGAACAATCAATCGATAGGTCGATGAATCATTTAGTCACTCAAAGCTGTGCCATACAATGTCAACATGAAGATGTGTACAAAATATTTGCAAAAATATAATCCTTTTATGTGATGCAGTCGAAGAAAGAGATGGATAAAATGTCATATAATAATGATTTCATAAAAGTTCCACTTCCCACTTTGCTGATTTCATGGTGCTTATTTGCTCCTTTTTGTGTGTATTTTCTGAATGGATGTGTGTGCGTTTTTTGTCTCTTTTCTCTCGTCCTTTGATCTATTTTTATGTAACGAAGCTGTAGTAGCATACGAAGTTTTTTGTGCAGCTAACCTGTCCGCCTATCGTCTTTCATCAGTATGCGCCTATTTTCACATACTGGTTCATATATATAGTGTCATTGAGATACAGTCGTGTAATACGTATGTTATATACAAGGTGGCTGAGCCCTTCGGTGACCGTGCGCATTCAAGTGCATTACCCTAGGCAATTACTGCTACAATGTATCGCAAATATTCTGAACAGTTTAATTAAAATCTATTCTTGGGGTTACACTATATGCTCTGTGTCCCAGGAATCGTGCACTGTGATTTATAGAGACACACCAATAAACCTACGAGAA
The DNA here is from genome assembly GCF_013339745.2 of Dermacentor silvarum. Lineage (NCBI taxonomy): Eukaryota > Metazoa > Arthropoda > Arachnida > Ixodida > Ixodidae > Dermacentor > Dermacentor silvarum. The sequence goes on along the minus strand of NC_051154.1, from coordinate 374,600,323 downwards.
TAAGACTTCGCGCATGTGTTTTATAGTCTGTTTCAGAAAAGGCCCGTATTGTTTAGTCCTTATTAATTAACTATTTATTTAAAACAATTACGTACCAGTTTAATTGTGTTCTAATTCTCAAGATGTCATTTAGGCCGTTGTCGAGAATCGCAAGGCACTTCAAACCACTGTGGTTTCAGCAAGGTACATACACATCGAGTCGTTATTTTTTCGGAAGACAGAGATAGCCCGCGAACTGCGAAAAATATCATGTGACTTCTTGGAGTACGCTAGTACACACGTGCGAGTAGTGCCATCAGTCTGTCTCAGTGGCCATGCAATTTCGTGCAAATATCACCAGGGGGAACTCTGGTGCTCCTATTTTCAGTCACGATGGGAATGATTGTTAGTACATGGATTTCTCTGATATTCGTGCTTGCGGCTTCGGATGTTCTTGTGGTATTTTTTTTATGGTCTATGCGTCATCGTTTGCCTGAATTTCAAAGCCATCAATACATTTTTGAACGCAAAAGCCAGTGTGACTCTGAAAGCATGTCAAATCGCTGCTCATCGCAGCGGCCCAGCCGGTCCATGCATCTGTGGCATAATAGTATAAATATCAGGCTTTGGTGAGAGGTCCCGTGTTCGAATCCTACCGTCGGACAATTTTAGAGCGCAGCTCACAGGCGCCCGTTCCATCATTGAGTGTCGGCGCCCCTCGGATAACGGAGCGAACGAGCACGACTACGGATGAAATAGCGAACGTGGAACGCATCGGTGGATGAAAAACCATGATAGCGACAAGAGCGCGAGGAGGTAGCGGAGGAAGAGGGTATGGAGAAAGGAGGAGGTGAGGAGGCATGCGACGAGACCATTTATGGAAACAAAGCACCGGCGTTGACTTCGGACCCACAGTGCATGCGCTACTTCGCCTGCGACGCAGCCTCCAAGGAATGCGTTCCGCGCGAGCCACGCGTTCCCGTGTTCACGCTTTCTTTCTGAACCGTGAGCAATGCAACCGGTTGAATGCTTCGTCTGCCGCTGCTGCTAAATGAGCTGCCCGAACGTCTCCCGAGGTGGACCCTGTCGTTCAGATTCAAATTCTTTGCCACAATGTATCACGAAATCAAGACGCCTAAACAGCTGAGCTCAAAATTAGCATTAGCGAGTATCGTAATCATCGGGGAATTTTATTGTACTGCGTTTATTAATGCGAAAGCATTAGATACCCGATTACGCGAAAAGGCGGCGTCGTCATCGGCGACGGCATCAAGCGACGATACCAAAAATGGCCGACGGTGCAAAGAGCGAGAACACATATAAATGCTCGGATTGACGTCAAGTTTCTCAAGGAGGTTCCTGTAAGCAAAGTGAATTCATGGGTTTGAAAAGAAAAATTTGGTACGTCTCGGTCTGGGCCGGAATCAAACCCGGCCCTCGGCTGTGCAAGACGAGCAAGCTTTTTGGGTGACTAAAGGTGTGCCTAGTGCGTGTGTCATTGCACGCATCACGTCACAGCCATCTGGCTGACTAAAGGTGTGGCCTAGTGCGTGCGTTATTGGGCGCGTGCCGGCGCAGCCAATGGAGGGAGGTGGCGCCGTGTCATAAGTCTATAATATGAGCGCGCTGCTTCCGGTGCGTCACTTGCTCAATGGAAAACATTTTACCAAAGCAACATTAATACTTTCGCATTCCCACGCGTAAGGAGTCTTAAGTATGTCTGGCGAAGTTTTTTTATTGCGATAGCAATTATATGGACACTCCAAGCACGTTTCTGCCATCGTCGTCGCCGTGAGGTTCCGTATAAGGTCTAGCGGCGATAAAATCGTCGTCACGCTCCATATGCTGTATGTGCAAGTGAAAGCGCACAAGGGACGCGCGCTTTCACGGAGAGCGAACGCTCGGCGGGGAGCAAACGCGGCATCTTCCGTCTTGCGAAAGGTCGTGGGGGGATGGGAGGGAGGCAGGGGAGGCGACCTTTTGCTGCGGCACCAAATGCGTATCTTGCGAGCTGATGCAAGGAGAACTGGAGACTCAATCTCCCACGTGAAAGGAGGAAAGCGGGAAGGCAGCGCGGGAAGGAGGGCACCCGGCTTCTACTCTGCCAGCAGCCGTGTACTTGTACTTTGCTCGGCTCCCGGCTGTCGCGCGCACCGTATCTTGAAAGCAATCTCCACACGGCTTTTACCTTTGTATGCGCTGTGCTTTCGCCGCTCCGTTTTTGTTGAAACAATAGACCGCACGAACCTTCGGTCGCTGCTGTCACAGCGCTTGCTCACGCCAGCGTTTTGACAGTGGTTGTATGCGGTCATCGAGTGTGATCTATGCACGTTTGCTTGTGCGAGCTGACACCATGCTTGCTCATTCAGCTAGTAAGCGAATGTGTCCAAGTTTATGCAGCCGATATAACCACTATCCTTATTTCGTATAGCTCTCTAAAATTAAATTTGCTATCGCAATTGATGCTTCGCCTTTCGGGCAAAACTGTGACTTTGTTATTTATACCGCAGTGCTTTCCTGAACATGATCAGTCTCAAAAGTCGAGAAGTCGTATTAAGCCAGAAGGACGAAATTCCGGCAAATCCATGCACTAACCATCACCCCCATGCTCGTTGAGCCACCCTGCTTGCAGTTTCCGTAGATACTAGCGGCAGAGTTCCCTCTAGTATATGTATGAAACTATGTCAGTAGAAAAGGCGGCGGTTCATCGGTTGTTAGGTCGAGATACGTGGTGGCTATAGCAGGAAGCGCGTGAATTCTGCCCACGACGCGCGAACTGTTGTTGTCGGTTATAGCATATCAAGATGACGCTAACGCGCTGCCCTAAAAGTTGAGCCATGTTTTCGACCATGATGATTCCATGCAAACTTTCATGTTTCATGATGCTTTAAGAATTAAGAAAATATCTGTTTCGATATTCCATCGGCGATTTTATCAAATATTTGTATTCTTTCTCAAATTTGCTTATGCCAACACCGATTTTATTTATTTATTTATTTATTTATTTATTTATCTCTCACTCGCCCCCGAATAGTGCATCGAAAGGGTTCTTCTTGTCTGCGACTTGGCCCTTGTGTAACAACCCTCGCGTGCCCATATCAGCGCAAGCCTCGCCCTCGCCATGTAGAGCAATCCCATTAAAAGCGTTGAAATGTCTTGCGTGTTGTTCGAAACTGTAGCCAAAGGTGAAGCGCAGGTGGAGAAACGGTAGTTGTCTTTCACTCGCGTGACTTTAGAATTACTGGACAGTATTCTATATTTCTGTTTATTTCTCTTAATGGGCTTGTTCATGATGATCTTCCTCTTCTCACTTTTTGATGATGCATAGGCGCCATCTTAAGGCGCCTATGCATCAATCTTGAAAGGGGCCCGTGTCTGGCAATCCCGGGGGAACGACATCAACGTTCGGTTCCCAAGGTGTCAACCGCTGCCTGTGTTCGGGGGCGACCTAACAAGATTGGAGGCGGAGCCCGGCGGGAAACGACGACCCATCACGTGCGGGATATGGCCACCTGATCCAAGATGCTGATTGGCTAAAAGAACTACAGTGTGTTCCCTCGTCGAGTGAAAGAGGGAAACGAAAGGGATAAAACAGGTGACTTGAGTGTTGTGAGAGAGGCTTGACCATGTAGACGTTCGACCATGGAGAACGCTCGGAGATGTAAATGCTACTACATGCAAAGATGTTAGCACGTAGATGGCTCCAATATCATGGAGCCCTTCTTGTAAAATACCATGTACAGTGTATATAAAACAGTTTACTAATCTCCCTGGATAACTCCTCCTCTTGGCACCTGGCATGGCACCATACATGGAACCTTCGTGGACACCACGAACCATCGGCTTTCGTAACAGGCGTCACCCGGATGGAGCCCAAAGACTTATTACCTGGACAGAGGTGTTCCGCAGGGGTCCATCCTAGGACCGACGCTCTTTAATGTGGCTATGTGCAGAGTGGCTGAAAACCTTGAACGAGACACAACGGCTAGATTTGCCATCTACGCCGATGATGTAACTATTTGGACAGAAGCAGGAGATTATGCTGACAAGGAAATAACGCAGACCGAGCATGAGTATCTCGCTCCACATTGGATCGCACACCATACAGTCCTAAAACGAACAGATCAAAGTTCTTGGCCTGCCTATCGCCAGCTGTAACAGACCATAAAAGTGGGTGCGTAGCCTCCGACAGGCATGTCCTACCATGCTGCACACGATACGTCGACTCTAACAAATACGGGGGAGCGCGACAAATGGCATGCTGTACCCTCGCCAAGGCTGTGCTCATCGGCAAGATCTTGTAAGGTGCACCCATATACACGTTCTCTCCCACGGTCGTCCGGAATCTGGAACGCCTTCACAGGGCCACCCTGCGCACTGTCACGGGGCTCCCCAAACACACTAAGATACCTGCACTTGAACGCGGTGCAGGCTTGCCTCCACTGCAAGACGTCATCCGCGAAGCCCACACCCGACACCATATCCGCATGGAAAATACGCCGCAAGGTCGTCGCCTTCTCACCTGGGATGACCAGCAACATGACGCACCTCCTCTTAATGTCTTTACCCCCTTGAGAAGCCCCGATTGCTTCTCGACGCATTCGCCGTCGTATATCTCGGAACAACGCTCCTGCTCGCCAACTTCTTGCCACACGTCAACTCAAGGAAGCGAGCTTGGACACAATCGACATCTATACTGATGCTGCTATCTCAAATGACCGGGCCTACATGGCGTGGGTTTGCACGCAGACGACCGCTTACACAGGGGCCTATAGCTGCCATCTCCCGGGCGGTACCCCAGCGCATGCTGAACTCCTGGCTATTTGGGAAGCCACTGCAAGCCTCCCATATACCATCCGGAAACCTGTCCGCGTTTATACGGATTCGCACACAGCCTACTCTGCAATATTTCGCCCAGCCTCGGAAGATGCTACAGCTTCTGCTATTCAATCTATCCTTCGTAGGCACGAGAAGGCAAATAGTCCGATAGAAATTATCTGGACGCCGTGGCATACGGGTGTGCCCGGGGGCAATACTGCGGCACACGCCGCTGCTGCTTCCGCAGGTGGGTCGACCAATGTTTCTCAGCCCCCACCCCTCAGGGTGAACCCGTATGACCTCCTAAGCCAAGTGACTGCCTCGATAACCACCATGCACTATGTACGGACGTCCCTGCGTACTGCAAGTAAACAACGCCTCAAGCAGGTTACCGCGCCTGCCCTCTTCTCGAGCATGTCTTCACTTTCACGCGCTCAGGAGGTTTTTGTAAATAAGGTATTTGCAAACTCGGCCTACACACCGTACTCTGTGGCAAAATGGCGACATCCCGACATTACGTCTGTGACGTGCACGCACTGCGGGCTGCGATGCCGTGCAGACCATTACCATTTACTGTGGCAATGTTCCGCGTTTGACACAGGCAGAATGGCCATACAGCCTTTACAGTTTACTAGCTACCGTGAAGCACTGCTCACGGATCCCAATACGCAGTTATTATTTGCAACATATGCTAGCCGGAGCGGCCTGATCAGGGTGGTTTAGGGGGACCGACATACCACAGCACTGGTCACGCACAGCCTCAGTACGGGTGTATACTCCTACATGAGAATGCCTATTTCTTGAAACAGTAAGTTATTTGAAGAATGACGACAGTAATGCCCCATTTACCCCACAGAGGACCTGTGCCTCCCCATTTCTAAATAAAGGACTTTCATTCATGCATTCATTTATTGCCTTTCTATATATATATATATATATATATATATATATATATATATATATATACACCTGATGGTACTGTGACAGCAAGTATAAGCTCGTCTTATCATTATGACCTTGGCCCTTATGATAAGGTTTCCTGCCACCCATCGTAATTTTCTTTGTTGTAATAACTTCCTCTATAGCACTAGTCATCTCTTCCTTGCTCATTTGGCCCAGCTGTTTGAGATGCTGCTGCCGTGTTGTTCGGAAAATTTTCTGATGCTTTTTACCAGTAAAAAGCTTCGAGCTTGCTGTCACGCTTCTCTATTGCATGGTCGGATTGATTCTAGACTGCGAGTTTATTCTTGTCAAAATTCTCGCTGATAACGTTACTCAGGTACCCCCACGCGTCATCTCCTTCGAAGATGTTACCATCTTTAACTCTTATAAACGTTGAAAATCTTTGCTTGCGGCTCCTGGAGCCCTTTCATGGTTTCACAAAGTCTTTCTTGCGCCTTTATATATTTTGCGATTGACATACACCCAATTGTCACTTGTAGATTACCTTTTTGCGCTAGTTCACTCGCCACACCTTTCTTTTCTACCCACTTCTGCCCCATAAGCAGTATAGTTCATCTTTGTGTATCGTATTTCTCGATATATGAGTCACACCTTTGTATAAGTCATAACCCCCTCAAAACGGCAGAAAAAATGCACAGAAGTCGCGCCGGTGTACAAGACGCGCCTGTTCATTCGCTAAGCGATTAAAAAAATACAGTGATGTTTCACTTCGTGAACGCGGGTCACGCGCAAGCATATCGGTGCGATTCCTGTAGAATTGCGATGGCAGTGATGGACACCCCATCGCATTTATACCGTCGTGGTCACCGCGATGTTCCATATAAAACCCAAGGGCGATAACATCGTCCCTGCGCGCCGTATGCTCCATGTACGAGTGAAAGCGTGCGACGGTGAGCCGAAACGCGCACAATAGAGGAAAGCGGGAAGGCAGCGCGGGAGAGAGGGGTAGCTTGTATTCTAGTAGCAACTGCGTAGTTTGCGCAGCGGCACGCGCCGTATCTTTAAAGCGATCTACAGATGGGAAGAGTTCAGAGTCGGCCTACCCGCGGTCGGCGTGCCGCCGCTTGCTTTTCTGCTCCGTCCTCGTACGGCGCTCGGCAACTCGATTCTATACAGGGTGTTTAAAAGTAAGCTTTACGGAATTTTAAAAAATCGCCTGTGGCAGGTAGCATAATTCTGATCGTTGAGTTGGGTTATTCGAAGAGGCGGACATTAGTAGCACGAGAAATCGAAACACTTATTCATCTAATTAACAAAAATTGACTAATAAACTTCTTAGTTAATTACTTTACGACACATATTGCGATTTATGAATTGTAGCCGGTGAGTTTGCAAGACGCATTCACTGGAAATGAATTTCCAAGATAACACCACTTTCAAGATACTTCCCAAAGTGTGGGCGAAATACATAAGCGTTCCAGTTATTTTTGTGCTTAAATATATAAAACAGCACTTTGGTAAAAAAAAGTGGAACAACAGTGCATTTTTACGATAAGTTCGATGGTGCATATGTCCAAACTGGCGTCATTATGGAAATTCATTCCAAGTGTATACGCGTGACAAGCTCACCGGCTACAATTCCTGAATTGCAATTGGTGTCGCAAAGTACAACTAAGAAGTTGATTAGTGAATTTTAGATGCGAAGCCGCTTATGGACGCGGCTATGTCACTCTCTCCCTCCCTCCATCCATCCGCCGTGCGGCGTCCACACCCGCACTGCGCATCCTCCTCCCCCTCCTCTCCTTGTCTCATCTACTCTCCTCTCGACATTCCTCCTCTCCTCTCCAAAGCTCCTCTCCTGTCCGGATTGCGCAACGAATGGCAACGCCTGCGGCTCCGCGCGCAATAATGCGAAGCAGCTTAGGTTACAGGCGCGACGGTAGGCGCTGCATACTCTGCTGGGGGGCGCCACTGTAGCTCGCGGTATAATGACGCGCGCGCTCCGCTCCTCTCATTCTCCTCCCGCAACGCGCGATGAGTGCCACGGACAGCGCCAGCGTCAACGCCAGTGTCAGCGCCGTGGACAGTGCCGCGGAGAAGAGGGCTCGAGCCGCTGCCACGAAACGGCAGCGGCGACAGGCCGACCTGAAAACTAATGGGAACTTGAGTCGACCCCATGGCTGCTTCGCATACTACTCAGGGTTCCCCTACGGGAAGATGGTGTAATTTTTTTGTTAATCCGATGAATATGTGTTTAGATTTGTCGTGCAACTAATGTCCGCCTTATCGAAGAACCCAGCTCAACGATAAGAATTATGCTACCTGCTATAGGCGATTTAAAAAATTCCGCAAATCTTAATTTTGAACATCCGCTATATAGCCACCTTACCTAGCTACATATGTGGCCATAGTGCGTACACAACCTGTAGCAACTGCCAGAGCAGGTCAAACGCAGCGCGCTTCGTGTGGCCATAGAATCCAAACCGATTTTGACGGCCGCTTTTCGGGAAAAAAACGTACATAAGTCACACCGTTCTATATAAGACGCACCAACGTAAAATTCAGAAAAAAAAACGCGACTTTCGCACAGAAAACAACGGTAATCTCTAATTGTTGGCTTCTCGGCTATTCCTAGCACGCATGCTTACACTTTTCTATTGCTTGTTTTATTTCCTTGTTCTACCACCCGTGCGGTTTTCTCTTTACACCCCAACGATTATCTAGCCGTGTTTGTCTCCTGCTACATGAAGGGCAGATCATACGCAGAATGCCCCCGTCTTGAGCTACACTGTGAGGAACTTTCCCCATAGATCTGCATAGATGGCGTTGATAGGTACGAGTCACCATGCACAGAAGTTGGAAACTTTATTCATTCTGATGTTCTTATGGTCAAGAAATCGCCGGATTTGAAGCCAGATTACGCATTGACACAAAAATGGTGAGTTATGAAGCATTCACAATGTCATTGCAAGGACAAAGTTACGGCAAATGCACCACACCGGCTGAACAGCCAGGCCTGAAGCAGACGCATGTTTTCGCGCCACCTATGCCCTTATAATTCGAAGCACGAAACTTTAAACAACAAAGCCAGACAGCTACGTCGGAAATCGTTGTGAAGGTGCAAGCTCGCATCAATTGTAAAACGACAGGACGGAGCAGAACGTGGGCTGAAATCTGGACCATATATTTTCTATATGCCAGCAACGTGCAGTATTACAAAACGATAGACCACTCCTGGAGTCGGTGCATGCGGTCGTAATATGCCGTATATGACTAGCGATCACACACTTGGTCATATTTTCCGCCATTCTTATGTTTCTTGCATTTTGGTAAGGTCGTTCTCAACATTTTTCTGAGGCCGGCATCAACGTAGTCGGTGCACTGCATCGCCGTAAACATTATTTCAAAGTGTAGCGTTTGCCTCGCGCTGGGCTTCATATTCGGCGTCCCTCTTGCACTACCCCAATATATGAATTAGTATGTGTGAGGCATCTATGGCGATTATGAATTAAAACAGCAGACGCAAAGCATACGCGCATCTCCTTGCTCTTCTGCGGGTCTCCCTTCAGCTCCTCTTGGGTCTCTACACGAATCCTCGTGATGGATTCCCACTTTTGGTAAAGCTGGGACTCCTTTCCGCTATCAACTTTGTTGAGGTACTGGACGATGGCTTTTCGGGTCTGAAACCAAGACATATGCAACGCTCAAAGACTGGAACTTGAGAAGCTCATTATTATAGAGATAGCGCAAAAAGAATTCAGTACAAGCCTTTTCACTCGATGCTAGACATTCCACTACGCCTCTAATGCTTAAATAAAGATGGCAAAGGCTTCCTCTTATGAAGTAACAAAAGTTGAAAACGCTACTGCCACGTAGAACAAGTTGATCATATTAAATTATTTTGAACATTAATGTTCGAGACAGCAGCACAACCGCAATTAAACACGTATGCAGCATATGTACGTATGAGCGGCCTTTTGATATTGCTGAAGGAGACGCATCCTTCACCAAAAAACAAATATAAAATAAAAGTATAAGTGTTGGTGCCACAGACCGTAATCTTGTCCTAAATTCCATATCGAAATGATCTCTTCTTTAGAGCACATCTCTTTGGCGCCCATTCTTGCAGCAAGCGACGGCGTCACTTCTAACCGAGCGAACAAACACAGCGAAAAATGAGAGCGAATGCGGCTCGCCGTGGGGGAGGAAAAAAGTGGCGAGAGTGAAGAGGTGAGAGGAGGAAAGCGGAGAGAACGGTGCAGCGGAACCATGAGGCGGAAAGCGTAGGAGCATATGGCGAAAGCGTGAGAATAAAAGCGTAGACGGCGACGATGTCTACGAGATGGCGCCGGAGTAGCGCGCGTCGTCCGGGAGCGTTGTTGGCGGCGGCTGCTGTGAATCGCGCCCACGCGTCATCCACGGGTGTGCACGTGATTATAATTAGATAAAAAGTGGCAACGAGAAAATTGTAGAGCAACATGAAAAACTCCCGATACAGCTTTCTGTTGCTCAATACGTGCTACCTAAAAGTGTTTTTCCGAGCATGGAGGAAGCTCGTGATTACACGCAAAGAGTCTCGAGCCGCCAGTCGCGCGGCAACTTTGCGTGTATTCGCGAGATTCTTTTTGGTGTATTTGCATTTGTTCGCGGTGGCCGGGATTCGATCCCGCCACCTCGTGCTAAGCAGCGCAACGCCTCAGCTAACTGAGCCACCGCGGCGGGTCCATCGAATTCCGCGACCCGGATTGAAACTGCGAGCTCCAGTTTCACGTACGTGCACGTGAAACTGGACGTACGTGAAACTGGAGCTCGAAGCCAAAGATTACCATATAGAATGGCTAACGAAGACTGTTTTCGGCGCTATAAATCGCAATAAATGTCCCCGTATCAGTTACTCCGCATTCTGTTTCGCGAGGAAGTTGGAAACTTGAATGGAATGTTGCACTGCAGCTTATTATTATTATTATTATTATTATTATTATTATTATTATTATTATTATTATTATTATTATTATTTTAACAACGCTTCCTGTAAATCTGAGCACAAGGCACCGGATGGGGCAGATGTGTGTTATTTGTTTGAAGCGGCAAGCAGGAAGGTTACATATGTTTCTCTGTCTGCGTTTCCCAAGACCTACTGATGGAAAACTATATGGGCAATAATACACACACGAGATACGTGCTGCTTGAAGAACGAGAAAAATATTTGTTCTCCAAAGGGAACGGTACAATAGCATAGTAGAATGAAAGCCGACGCAATGCACGCGCAATCACCGAAGGGCAATAAAATAAATAAAATGGAGAAGAGGAAGAAAGGAATTTATTCTTCAGGCATAAATACATGTCATATGCTATTATCAACAGCATTTGAGCGGTCTGAACGCAAGCACCAGCGCGCGAAGTAGTATACGAAGGATCGTGCCGAGCAGTATTGCCAGCAGTTTGCAACGGCGCAACCTTGACGTGGCTCAATCCACTTCAATCACAGCGCCGCCAAAGCATTTTTCGTCGTCGGGCGCCTCACTGCAAAGCATGCGCCGCCCGAGCCGCTCGTCCCACTGAACCGTATTCTAGCACACTCTAATCTGAGGCGATGGAAGCACGGTAATTGCCAGATGGCCCCAACAAAATATAGCCAAGTGATCTCAAAATGTAGCCCAAAAACAGCCAGACCCAAATTTTTCAGAGCGAAAAGTAGCCGAAAACTTAGCCAAAACTTTTGATGATGTTCTGCAGGTGTCTTATACATGCTGTAGATGGTGTCCAAATCTCTACGCGTATTTCGGGCTCCGAAATTACTTCCGCCGCATGCAACCAGCACAACACTAGCCTGAAGATCTGCGTGAAAAATTTTTGTGAGAGCTGCCACTCCGACGTGGATTTCGACACCACTCATTGTTACAATTAGCCGAATGATTTCTTTTCCGATCTACTCATGACATTATTGGTGTTTACTGAGCCACGTTCTCAGCTAATTTTAGTTCACGCCTCATTTCATCCGAGGCATTTTTCTGCAAGAGTCGGGCAAAATATTGCTATATTGCTCCAACCTCGAGGATCTGCTTCGGCTGGTCACAAGCGAGTGCCCTAGAGGCGGCCCGAGCTCAAGGCGTTTTGGAATAGAGATGCCTTTCCTAAGCTTGATTCATAAAATAAACATCTCAGGCAAGATTTCTCAGGCAGACGACTACTGCAGCCGGAATATGTTCGTGCCCTCTAACTCCCATGTGCCTATAACTCTCACCAGAATGCGCTACGTTTGGTTCAACCAGAATCTTTGATGAGGCACGCGCCTTATTGACTGTTAGCGCTATCACGTAGTGGAAGCCATGATTGCAACGCGCTATTGTGCTCTGCTCACAGCGCACTGCTCTCTGCTGAGAGAAGCTTTCCTCATCAAAAATTGTCAATGTTCTCCCTCGAAGACCATGTTCATGCAGTGCTCCCCCGAACATGCAGACCACATCTAGAGCAGATTTTGTTCTGATCGACAGTCGAGAGTACTGCGCTTAGCTGAGCATGTACAGTCAACCAAAAAAGTTTACGGACCACGGGGTCTCAGAAAATGTCCCATTTCCAAGCAGCTTCACAACGCGACCTAGTATTCGCATTTACAGCTTCTACCAGTATATGTGAACAACAATGTGACGTTCCGTTTTACTGGCTACTATTATAGGCTACTCGGAAATTTGGCGTTTACTGAGATACCACGGTTATCAAAATTTTGGGGTTGGTGGTACATAAAGACCCGAACGGTCACGATTCTCGTTTAAAGCGACTTGCGGATTTTGAGTTACTGAGTAAATAAATAACGTGGTGATTTTTGAAAAAAAAAACAAGCAATATGCTTCGAGGAAACCTTGATAAACATTGAAGGACCATGGGCGAAAATGAAGCGCCACGACATGCGTGCGAATACTTGAGCTGTTCTGTAAGTCCACATAATAGCTTGCTTTAAAGCAGCCGGCGCGGAACCCGTACTCGACAGCTGTTATTCCCACCGTATTTCTAACTGAACCACTCCTGAAAGGGCAGCACATGGCGCCGAAACCGAAACAAAAAGAGAGCTTAGCGCTGGAATGACACATAAACAGGCAGCCTAGACTTAATGCCATCCTCCAAGCGCCGACGTAGCTGCGCCAACTGACATTGGCGTTCCAGTTACTTTCCTTTAAAAAAAATTCGCTTTATGCAATCAAGAACAAAACTAACTGGATAGCCAATGGATTTCTCCGCAAAGTTCGGGAATTGAAATCTCGAAACTTGTGTCATCCTGAGAATTCATTCCAAGTGCATGCACCTCGTGAAGCTCCACGGCAAGAATTCGTAAATTGCAATATAGGCCATATGGTAATTATTAGAAACTTAATTAGTGTTTTTTGATTACCAGATCACGCATTTGAACTTTTTGTGCAAGTAATGTCCGCCTCTTCGAGAAGACCAACTCAGGAACTATAATTGTGCTATCTACCGCAGGCAAGCTTTAAAAATTTTTGGAAGTATTCGCGGAAACAACCGGTATACGTGCGATTTCAAAAAAATCGAAGAACTATTTCATCTTAGCGCTACGGATCTAAGCACGACCGTTGCGCATTGCTGCGCCTGCTGCGTGTGCCCTCGAAGATGAAAAGCGTAGCGTAGACACTGCGGCCGCTACCGGGTGTCGCCATGAGCCGTGTCGCGTTTAACCTTTTGGCGGTGCCAGTGGGAAATTAACCCCTCGCTTGCCGTTTCTCCTGAGTTGCTTCCAGCGCGTCAGTGGAAAAGAAAGGACAAAGAAAGTCACTAATCGGTCCGATACTTTGATCCAACTTTGATCTTGAGCTTTAAGGATTCGAAAGTTTTTTGCTGCAAGGGATTCGTGAGGTGGCCTAATTTAACAGTGATGTCATTCTGTGATTCGTTGAGAAATACTTTCAGGGCCCCGTGAAAAAAGAACCCAAAACGTTTCTCATAAATACCTATACTTCTTAATATTTATCCGCGTGTATACCTCGGTTCTCTCATGTTTTCTCGTATTTCTTTCTATATTTTTCTTTTTTATAAAACACATGCTTGTCTGTTCGGTTTTGTACGTAATGGCTTTGTATTGTTCATAGGATCTTTATAAATTTGCTTCTGACATGAAGATTTTCTTTATGTAGCGAAAAACCTTTCTTCATTGGTGGTATTTCTTGCTTAATATTTGATTGTTTATCAGTGTTCAAGTTCCGTTTCTGCCATTTCATTTATATCATGTGTCTATATATATGTCAGCAGGTCCTGATACAGCCAAGAACTACGCGACGTCCTTCTGCATATTATAGCCGCCTGAGACCCAATACAGCTATGGGGCATAATCTCTCTTCAAGGTAGTTTTTACTGTTACTGTTATGCTATGAACGTGAAAAACAATTATTAAATTTTAAATACCACGATCAGATGCCAAAGGCAGCGTCTCCATGTATACGTGAAAAACTAACTATCTCCATCATCGTGTCATCTGTACTGTGGTGAAAACTCCATTTCATTGCCTAAAAACGGAGATGAAGATGGATCTGCGTGTAGCCATTTACACGTTGCTTCCGCGTCCGGTATTTTCACGCAATCTGAGACGGCCGACACAGAGGTCTACATCAATTTAGCGTCAAATTTCTCGAAAGCAGTTGACAAGAATATGAGTATACCACTTCTTGACACTTACACATGCACCGTAGTTCATCCCCAGAATGAATATCTTGCGTAATTACTTCTTCCTCGTCAATTTCGCAAAAAAAAATTTCAAGCAATGCGCAATGCATTGTACAAGGGGGCCGGAGGATATAGCGTAATTATATAATTTGGAACTAAAACAAAAACCCTGCAATTATTCTGAAACGCTCGGTGAAGTGTCTCACGCAATGTTCACCATTCTATCCAATTGCACGCTTGACAGAACGATAGAGCTGGCCATGAAAGCTGAGAAGGTATACAGTACGCTTGAATTTGGGGGTGACCAGAATAGCCGCAAAGGCTCTAATGGAGGCGTCATGAAAATGCATCTCGAACTATCTTCCAGTGTCAAGTAAAAGTGCCCTCAGATTGGTTTCCTTGCCGAAGTTGGCTGCCTAATATCATGCTACCTGTTCCTATAGTCTTCCTTCCCAAGAACCAGCACTGTCGCACGACGATTGCAATAATCCTTTTTAGTACACTTGGTGCTTAAATGATGTTTTGTGCAAGCGCAAATAGATAACGCGGCAGTTAGTGGCCAAATAGGAGCTGTATAGTACTGGAGCAATGCTCCTGCGAAACAAGCTCAGCCATAGAGCCTATTTCAGCCATGATGGCAATATGGCTCTGACCCATGTGTTATTGATGCGTGACAACACTGCTTACCCTCTTGTTCTCTGGCTCGCGTTTGTTTAAACGCTCAGCTCGCCTGTATGCATTGGCATGTCAAAAGCGACAAATTTGCTCTGATCAACCCATTCTCACAGGTTTAACATCCCTCTGCGTTTACAGGCAGCGATTTCACTTTTATATAACTGTAACGGTTAGTATTTTACTTCCATATTTGAGCCCTAGAAGAGTTCCTTATTGATGTTAAAAAAGGACGCGCTGTAGGTGTTGCCAATATTTAGAAATAATTATAAATTAATGTCCATTAGAGCATATTCATATTTAAAATTGAAATATGTATGCAATTGCATATTTCAAAGAAAGTGAGAAACTGACCACCGTGGTGTCTGTGGCATTGTGCCAGTGTGTATGAGGTTAATGGGTTCGATTACAAGCCACATCTGCCACGTTATGAAGGAGACAATGTGGAAGCTCCCGCCATGAAGTAAACCACAGATGGAATGCATTACTCAGCAGCACTTCTCCCCCCCCCCTTCCTCCCCCAACCCTCCACACGCTATGTGGAAGCCCGTCTAGACCCTGTATTGCGTTAAAGACGTAAAGAAAAAAAAAAGTGATTCGTACTATGCGCAGTAGAAACATACCTTACTCTTCTTAAGTCATGTGATATTACTGCATGATGCTCCTTCATCATGAGCTCCTTCTACAATGATCTATCATGTGGTTGAGAATGTGAGTGTTATTCCTTGTTTTATTCAGATTTGTCGGAAATATTCCATTGTTCGCACTCTACTTATTTCTTTAACGCTCTGTGCGAATAATTATTATATATTCTATCGACGCCGATTTTATTGTGCTGTCATAAAGGTAACTGCGGTGCATTTACTGATGGGTTGTGGCACGTCTTTAAAGTATCGCTTAGATTCGCGATGTTTGCACGGAGCCGTCTTTGACAGGCTCATAGGCACCGTAGCTCTTCTTTCAGCGTTCAAGCGCGTAATTATTTTCGTGCTGCTTGCTGAAAGAAAGCTTGGATGCAGCAGTTTAGTATAATAAGAAGGAAATTTATCCAATTAGACCACGCATGTGCTGCAGGCCGTCGCGATGCCTCACTGAAGCACTCACCGCAATAACCTGATCCCTGGCTTTTTCTTCTTCCAACAGGTTGGCTCCTCTGTTGTTGAGCCTCGACGAGACCGTCAGTCTTTCCATAAGCGATTTCCTCAATTTTTCATAGCGCTTCGTGAGGTCTAGAACATGGCCGTGGTTCCTGTAAAATTCTTCAACCATAGCGACTTCTCTTCCGAGGACCTCCTTCTCTGTTCCGGCAAGGTACAGAAAACAGCAGCATGAAACAAACACGTTTTCCAGATGAACGAAACGGATAAAGGAAAAGCTTGACGCTACTTCAGTAATTTTCAGGCAAATAAGAAAGAATCGGCGTAAACTGAATATTTTTAGTCCATTGCGCGGCTAGAGGAAAGTGTTAACATGACCGACAACCATTCGGTATGTGTTTTTAAGATTATGGTGCTGATGCAAAGATTGTGACTCACAATGATAGGAAACACGCCTAACCTTATCTTTTAAATCAGAAATTACATTTTTAAATCGGCAGCGAAAGTGACGCGCAGCCACGCTCTGCGGTGAAACTTGCCATTACGCCCATGAAAACCGTGTCCAATTCTAAATAAATGTGCAGGCATTTGTTCGTTTATAATTCTATATCAATAAACACACAATAAATGTTCATTTACCGATATTTAGAATGATGCCTACTTGTGTGCTTTTATTATGCAAATAGCTTTATTGAAAAGTACCGCTTCCTGCGCAAAAAAACCGAAGCTGTTTATTGACCGCCTAAAGTACACAAACACGGGAACGCGCGCATCCAGGCTTTCTTCAAGGGCGGTGTGGGGGGTGCTCACCTTGAGATGGTGATTGTAGACGATTACTGCACGAATTCTTATGATCAATACTACTACTAATATCTACTATTATGATTATTGCAGCGAAGCTGTTAGCCTCTACATGCGCGGGATTTGTCGCGGCGCGTTCTCACAAAAACGAAAAACCAACCAGGTCATAACTTTGACGAACTTAAACTCTACATCCTACAGTCAAATTTCTGTGCTGCGCGAGACGGAAAATACATTTCAACCAATGGACATAAACGTTTCAAACGAGCTTCAGAATCTATTCGCTATGCAAAATTTCAAACTATAGGCAAGAGCCCTCAGTTATTTTTCATTGGGTTGCTTAGTTTATGTGTTATTTGGTTGTCATAATATTCCAACCTCCCCACCTCCCGTTTGTTTCATTCATTCCTTTCATTGTTTTATTCATATATTTAGTTTTTTTCTAGGAGCACCATTCTCCGCCGCTACTTTTATTATCTCTTTCAGAGAGACGATAGTCCACTGACCTCCAGCGGAACAGATAACCCTCCTCCCCTTTTCCGGTGCCCAGGCCCCTTCCACGAAAAGAGTAACCTACAGTGACACGTGAACCGGTAGCGTTGTGCCACACACAGCGTTACCCTACATTCCTCTACCAACGTTGATTAGCACACCATTCTTTTCCATTTTACACCCTCGCCGCTAACACACCAATGGTCACTGCACCGCCCACCCACCTTGAAAAAGACAAGTTCACTTGAAGGTTGGCTCGTGATTTTACCTTGTTCTCATTTTGCTAATGTTTTTTTTTTCTAGGCACACAATCCACAGGCTGGATTGACTAGTATAAATAGTATTACAGTATATATATTACAAATATAGTATTGACATCTATATTTAATATCTCTTTGAATACTACCACTTTCCCTCGCATGTGGAAAACTGGTCCTGTTTTTCCTGTATTTATGTTTGCCTGCAGAACCGATATCTAAAATTCTCGATCGATTTCTCGGCTCTGTGCCACGTCTGAGATTTTTGACCTTGCTCTTCAAAATATATTGTACTCTACCGTGAAGAACACATGGACTCCGAATCCGCACGGATTCCTCACCGGCCGCTCCACTATCAAAAATCTCCCAAGCTTCATGACACAGATCTCCGCGCCGGTACTTCAAAGGGGGCAAGTAGACATGTGCACCATTTATAGCGACCTCAGCAAAGCATTTGATGTGGTCAGCCACTCACTGCTTCTCATCAAGCTTACGCAATTTGGTGTTGACTCGTCAATTGTAAATCTCTTACGAAGTTATCTAATTGACAGATCATGTTTCGTTGACGTCAACGGGCAAACGTCTTCTTACACGGCAACTAGCGGCTTCCCTCAAGGATGAGTGTTAGGACCACTCTTTTTATCATTTTATTAATGACGTTCTTTCCGCCATTCGGAATTTTTCAATCCTTCTATATGCCGATGACATCAAGATGTTTAAGGCAATTCATATTGTTGATGAGTGTCACATCCTGCAGTCGGATCTGTTTTCTTTTTCTAAATGGTGCATAGAACCTCACCTTGAAGGCTGCCAAGACCAAAGTCATGATTTGCAGTCGCAAAACAGCAAGTATTTCTTTTTCTTATTCAGTAGGTTCTTTAATATTGTGTAAGGTCTGTGAGATCAATGGTATCGGTGTACTTTTTGATACAATCTTACACTTTTCAGCTCACACTAAACGCGTTGCAATGCGGGGTATGCGCACTATTGGCTCTGTTTGCAGACTATCGAGCGAATTCAATAATCCTACACCATTCCTCAAGTTGTACACAACAATCTCTCTTCCTCAACTTGAATACGCGTCGGTCGTCTGGAACGGCATTTCTAGATCCAACAGTGACGTTGTAGATCGGGTCCAGAGAAAGTTTCTTAGCATATATCATCACCGCTTTGCTAATACGGACGCTGGGCCTTGCTCTAGCACTGTTGGATTATTGTCATTGCCCTTGCTTCGCAACCGTCGTAATCGTGCTGACCTTCTGTTTCTTTTCATACTCCTTCACGGTATTCTCATATGCCCCGAACTCCTCAGTTGTATCACATCATACACTCTAAAAACAGTTGCACCCTTTGGGGCGTATTTTTGCAACAGAACAGTAATCGTCATCTGACTTGCGTGGCTTGCCTTTCTTTAACGCTGTGCGCCCGGCACTTCTCGGTCACGAACGACAAGAGCGTTATCAGCGTGACACAGCGTTCTCGACAGGAAAGTAGCAAGTGCAGAGTTTTCAAGATAGGAAACGCAAGCAAGATAGATGACGATTATTGTTGTGTGGCAAAAATGCATCCCAAAGGGTGCAACTGTTTTTAGAGTGTAACTCCACTTTTCAGTCCGGTATGGTGTGTACGCTATCCGTCAATGAAGACCTTATTTTGAGGTGTATAAAGCGTCTCAAACCTTCCTTTTCTTGTGCCGCTGATGATATCCTCCCGCACTGCTTAAAGGGACACTAAAGGAAAAAATTATTTCTTCTGTATCAGTAGATTACCCTTCTGCGATGCCAAAAACAGCACTCTTACCAAGAGAAGCCGCTTGGTAAGCCAGA
Source organism: Dermacentor silvarum (assembly GCF_013339745.2). NCBI lineage: Eukaryota > Metazoa > Arthropoda > Arachnida > Ixodida > Ixodidae > Dermacentor > Dermacentor silvarum. Next base: position 374,580,808 of record NC_051154.1, on the reverse strand, counting down.
AAAAACTTAAAACACAGAGGCAAGGGGCGACACCACATTGAAGTCTCGCACCAGCTCACCGTGACGTCATGGATTTTGACAGCGTCTTCTAGGTCTCAGTTAATTTTTTTGCGGTAAAGACTGACTACATTGTCTTCTAAAGGAGCCGAAGACTGAATATGGCAAGTTTCACGAACTTTTACTGAGCCAACGTGGCGCAAATACGAAAAATTACTTTAAGTTGGTGTTTCCGCGCGAAATTTAAAAAAAATTATACTTTGCGCTTCATTTTCTCTGGGAATAATTCACCAATTTCAGTCTAATTAACGACAGCAGAGTTTTCGAAGAATACTTTATCAGTCTAAGTTGATTTATTGTTTTGCTTTATTGTCCCTTTAAGACGTACGGAAGCATAGTTGTCCCTGATCCCATAAGCATCTTCAATAGTTCCCTAATGTCTAGTAGGTTTCCTAGCGCTCGGAAGGTAGCACGGGTAGTGCTCGTACACAAATCGGGTGCTAGAAGTGCAGTTACAAACTACCGACCTATATCTAGCCTCTGCGATGCGCCAAATGTGTTTAAATCGGTATTGCATTCCTGACCTTCTTTAGTGTACTAAGAATATTTTAATAGATTACCAGCATGGTTTTGTATCAGGGTGCTCCACAATATAGAACTTGGTCATATTTTGGCCTATGTTTCTAGTGCGGTACATAGTAGGAGCAAATTAGACGCATTTCACTTTGACCTAAGCAAAGCATTTGATAGCGCCTCATCACAAAGATCATGCAAATAGACATAGCTTATCCATTACTGCATGGGTGTCAAAATACCTGAGCAATAAATCGTGCTCTGTTGACATTTATGGGCAGAGCTCTGTTAGCTATGAGGTCACTAGCTGAGTTCCTCCAGGATCTGTTCATGACCCTCTTCTCTTGCTTCGGTTCATAAATTACATTTCTTCAGCAATTCAATACTCTTCATTCCTGCCATATGCTGACGTCTTAAAGCTATACAACACTGTTAACAGAGTTCAAGACTCCACTGACCTCATCAAATACATTTATTTCACTCGCGAGGTGATGTAGAAAAAATGAGCTACTCTTAAATACTTCCAAAACTATGGTATAAGCGGAAAACACACCAGAAATGCTCACACACCCTTGGGGATGCTCGATTGCCCAGGGCCAAAAATGAAAGGTCTTGGTGTGTACTTCCACAAAACGCTGTGCTTATCTTCACATGCGAAATATGCGAAACAACGTGCCCTTCGCGCTGTTAGTATTGTTTGTCGTATATTTACTTCCACTCCCCTGTTGGCTTTCCGAAATTGTATTGTCACGTAGTAGTGACGGTAGAGAAAACAGTCGCAAAACTGTGTATGAAGAAACTGGTTGTTTATTGGGCGAACCTGTGCCCACAAAAGCAAGCTACACTCGAAGCACAACGAAAGCGGCGAACACAGTCGGCGGTCGTCGAAATCTGATCAGCGGCGAGACGCGTCGGCTTTTATACCTGAGTCATCGAAGGTTCCAGATTAATCTCTGATGCCCGCGTGTCTTCCAGAAAGTTCTAGACAATTCGCGTCGGTCACAAAATCAGATAACATAAGCGTCGGTGAAAACAGGCAACGAAAAGAAGCATCGATAACGTTCTAGAAACTTCCGATACAGGCGCGTCCTGCGCCGAGCGATAACGTTTAACATTTGTTAGCCGGTGGAAAGCGGCCACCGGTGAAAGATAAACATGTATACGTGTCAATACCCTCCCCTTAAAAAGCATCGTCCCGATGCTACAAACACGAAAGCGAAAACAAAACCATGCGTAATAAACAAACAAACAAAAAAAACAATAACAAAGTAACAAAGTACCTAACGTCGTCAGCGGGCGTAGAAAGGTTAAAGACGCACCACATGGATGACTTCAGGTCGTGCCCGGCGCCCTTGTGATTGCGAAATGCCGTCTGGCACGACCTCATAGTCCAGTGCGCCAATACGTCGAATTATCTTATATGGCCCGAAATAGCGACGCAACAGTTTCTCGCTAAGTCCTCGTCGGCGTATCGGAGTCCACACCCAAACACGGTCGCCTGGCTGGTACTCGACGTAGCGTCGTCGTAGATTGTAGTGTCGGCTGTCGGCCCTCTGCTGGTTCTTGATGCGCAGGCGGGCGAGCTGTCGACCTTCTTCGGCTCGCTGCAAATAAGTGGCAACGTCGAGATTTTCTTCGTCAGCGACGTCTGGTAGCATGGCGTCAAGCGTCGTTGCCGGGTTCCTTCCATAGACCAGGTTGAACGGCGCCATGTGCGTCGTTTCTTGCACGGCCGTGTTGTATGCGAAGGTCACGTACGGAAGGATGACATCCCACGTCTTGTGTTCGATGTCGACGTACATTGCCAGCATGTCGGCGTTGTTCTTATTTAGGCGCTCGGTGAGGCCATTCGTCTGCGGGTGGTAGGCGGTGGTGCGGCGATGGCTTGTCTGACTGTACCTCAGGATGGCTTGAGTTAGTTCTGCCGTAAAGGCCGTGCCTCTGTCGGTGATGAGGACTTCTGGGGCACCGTGACGCAGGAGGATGTTCTCAACGAAGAATCGGGCTACCTCGGCGGCACTGCCTTTGGGCAAGGCTTTTGTTTCGGCGTAGCGGGTGAGGTAGTCCGTAGCGACGACGATCCATTTATTCCCGGACGTCGACGTCGGAAAAGGCCCCAGTAAGTCCATCCCGATCTGCTGGAACGGTCGGCGAGGTGGCTCGATTGGCTGTAGAAGTCCGGCTGGCCTTGTCGGCGGTGTTTTGCGTCGCTGACAGTCTCGGCATGTCCTTACGTAATGGGCGACGTCGGCAGAGAGGCGAGGCCAGTAGTATTTTTCTTGTATCCTCGAGAGAGTGCATGAAAAACCAAGATGTCCAGCCGTTGGGTCGTCAAGGAGAGCTTGCAGAACCTCTGGACGCAATGCTGAGGGTACCACGAGGAGGTAGTTGGCTCGGAGAGGCGAGAAGTTCTTCTTTAGGAGGATGTCGTTTTGCAAGAAAAACGACGCCAATCCTCGCCTGAACACCTTCGGCACAATGATGGTCTTGCCTTCCAGGAAGTCTGCAAGGCTCCTTAGTTCCGGGTCGGCTCGTTGTTGTTCGGCGAATTCGTCGGCACTGATGGGTCCCAAGAAAGTGTCGTCATCCTGGTCGTCTTGTGGCGGCAGTTCGACGGGGGCGCGAGACAAACAATCGGCGTCAGAGTGCTTTCGCCCGGACTTGTAAACGACGGTGATGTCGAATGCTTGAAGTCTCAGGCTCCAGCGTGCGAGGCGACCTGAAGGATCCTTCAAGTTAGCTAGCCAACACAAGGCGTGGTGGTCGCTCACAACTTTAAAGGGCCTGCCATAGAGGTAGGGGCGAAACTTTGATGTAGCCCAGATGATGGCGAAGCACTCCTTTTCTGTTGTGGAATAATTTGCTTCCGCCTTCGATAGCGATCGGCTAGCGTAACTTACAACCCTTTCTAGTCCGTCAGTCCTCTGCACAAGCACGGCGCCGAGTCCTACGCTGCTTGCGTCGGTGTGGACTTCGGTATCGGCGTTTTCGTCGAAATGCGCAAGTATTGGCGGCGATTGCAGGCGTCGCTTCAGTTCTTCGAATGCTTCGACTTGCGGCGTCTCCCACTTGAACTCGACGTCGGCCTTCGTGATATACGTCAGTGGCTCAGCGATCCGTGAAAAATTCTTGACGAAGCGCCTGTAATAGGCGCACAGTCCAAGAAATCTACGCACTGGCTTCTTGTCAGCGGGCGGAGGAAAGTTGGAGATGGCCGCAGTTTTCTGAGAGTCGGGGCGCACTCCAGACTTGTTGATGACGTGGCCCAAAAACAAGAGCTCCTCATATGCGAAGCGGCACTTTTCGGGCTTTAACGTGAGTCCGGCGGTTTTGATTGCTTGAAGAACTGTTTCAAGGCGCCGCAGGTGTCCTTCAAAGCTTGAGGCAAACACAACGACGTCGTCCAAATAGACGAGGCAAGTCTGCCACTTCAAACCTGCCAGTACTGTATCCATGACGCGTTGGAAAGTCGCAGGTGCCGAGCAAAGACCAAACGGCATGACCTTGAACTCGAACAGTCCGTCTGGTGTTATAAAGGCAGTCTTCTCCCGGTCCCTCTCGTCGACTTCGATTTGCCAGTAGCCGGTGTTGAGGTCCATCGAAGAAAAATACTTTGCGTTGTAGAGTCTATCCAAGGCGTCGTCAATCCGTGGGAGGGGGTATACGTCCTTCTTCGTGATCTTGTTGAGGCGATGATAATCGACGCAGAAACGTAGGGTTCCATCCTTCTTCTTCACTAACACCACGGGGGACGCCCACGGACTCTTGGACGGCTGGATGATGTCGTCGCGTAGCATTTCGTCGACTTGTTGCCTTATGGCCTCACGTTCGCGCGCCGAAACTCGGTATGGGCTCTGACGGAGTGGGCGGACATATTCGTCGGTTATGATGCGGTGCTTGGCGACAGGGGTTTGTCGAACTTTTGACGACGACGAGAAGCAGTCCTTGTATTGCAGGAGCAGAGCTTTTAGCTGTTGTTTCTTATGATTGGGAAGGTTCTGATTGACGTCGAAAGTTGGTTCAGGTACTACAGTCGTCGTTGAAGGTGCACTAGAATCCGTGAAGGCGAAAGCACTGCTGGCTTGTACTATTTCGTCGATGTAGGCGACCGTGGTGCCTTTGTTAATGTGCTTATATTCGTGGCTGAAGTTCGTGAGCATCACTCTTGCTTACCCTTCGCGTAGTTCACCTATGCCTCTAGCGACGCAAATTTCACGGTCGAGCAGTAAGTGACGATCGCCCTCGATGACGCCCGCCATGTCTGCAGACACTTCGGTACCGACGGAAATCATTACGCTTGAGCGAGGCGGAACGGTGACTTGTTCTTCAAGTACATTCAAGGCATGGTAACTGATGCTTGTATCCGGCAGTATCGCTTTGTGTGTTGAAAGCGTTATCGACTTCGACCTTAAGTCGATGACTGCACCATGTTGGTGTAGAAAGTCCATGCCTAGAATGACGTCCCTGGAGCAGTGCTGCAGGATCACGAAGCTCGCCGGGTAAGTGCGGTTGTTTACTGTGACTCGCGCTGTGCAGATTCCTGCCGGCGTTATTAGGTGGCCTCCCGCTGTCCGGATATCGGGTCCTTGCCAGGCCGTCTTCACCTCCTTTAACTTGGCGGCGAACGCGCCACTGAAAACTGAATAGTCGGCGCCAGTGTCGATGAGAGCGGTGACGTTATGAACCCGAGCCGGAAGCGATGACCTACGCCGCCGTCGTCCGTCGTCAAGGCCCCCCTCCGCGCTCGCGTCAGGGCCCCGTAACGCCGCAGTTCCGTCGTCCACCGCCGCCGCCGCCAGCACGCCCGCCCGTCACCCAGCGCAGTTACCAAAGGAAGACGGAAATTTGGCGCGCCCCCGACCACCGCCCGCTCTGCTATCACTGCGGGGAAGCCGGCCATGTCTACCGCCGATGCCCATACCGCGAGATGGGCCTACGAGGGTTCGCCGTCAACGCGCCGCGTCCAGTGCGGGGTGAACGACCGCGCGACATCGCCGACTACCTCGCCGGAGCCCAGTGGCAACCCCGACGACCCTCACGCTCGCCGTCACCAGGCCGCTACATCTCGCCGCATCGCCGTCAGTGCACCGGTCCCACCCGGGGCCGATCTTCCAGCCCTTACCCGGGAAACTAAAGGCAGCAACCGATGGAGGTGCGGTTGCTGTACGACGCAATGCCGAAGATCCTCCGCCGCCGACGACGACGACGACGACGATTCGCGAATCATCACGACGAGATATCAGCACGCCGCCTAGCAACAGCGTTGACAACACATAGATGTCACGTAGTAGTGACGGTAGAGAAAACAGTCGCAAAACTGTGTATGACGAAACTGGTTGTTTATTGGGCGAACCTGTGCCCACAAAAGCAAGCTACACTCGAAGCACAACGAAAGCGGCGAACACAGTCGGCGGTCGTCGAAATCTGATCAGCGGCGAAGCGCGTCGGCTTTTATACCTGAGTCATCGAAGGTTCCAGATTAATCCCTGATGCCCGCGTGTCTTCCAGAAAGTTCTAGACAATTCGCGTCGGTCATACAATCAGATAACATAAGCGTCGGTGAAAACAGGCAACGGAAAGAAGCATCGATAACGTTCTAGAAACTTCCGATACAGGCGCGTCCTGCGCTGAGCGATAACGTTTAACATTTGTTAGCCGGTGGAAAGCGGCCACCGGTGAAAGATAAACATGTATACGTGTGAGTAATTCTACTTGGCGCATTCCACTAATAGAGCATGCCTCTGTAGTTTGCAGCGGAATGTGCAAATCTACTTTTGGTATCTATTTTCGTGCATCGCTTTCGCCTTTCTGGCGACCATAGTCCAGCAGTCTCAAACGTTACTTAACTGACACCTCTATAACCAAGATGTAATGAATCAGGCCACCTTTTCCTACATAAGGTGGTCTATGACATCATACATATTCAAAAGGTTTTTGAACATGTGCAATCTTTTGTGCCGCAAAAGTATACCAGGCAGCATTCCGCGTTTTCTGCGAGGCTTTGCTGCATTCGAGACTGTCCTGTGGCAAGACTCCAAAACACTTGAATTAAGTATTCTGCCTGCGTTGACATATACCAGAATTCAATTGTTGTGCGTTGCACATATGTGCATAATCGTGTTCTATGATTAACTCCCGTTTACACCGTCTCGTCGTTTACTGCTTCCCTATTTGTTTCCCAATCTCAGATCGTTTTGTCTACCCCATTTGTCTCTTCTGTATATTTTGTCGCACGTATTACATTTTCAGTGCACCACTACAAACGCTCCGTAGCTGTTCCTGGGCGCTATAATAAGTATTCTATTGATTATTTTTATTATTATTATTTATTAATGACGTTCTTTCTGCTATTCGGAATTATTCTTTCCTTCGAATACCGATAACATCAAGATATTTAAGAAAATTCACACTGTGAATGACTGTCGCAGCCTGAAGTCTGACCTTTTTTTCCTTTTTCTAAATGGTGCAAGGATAATACCCTTACCTTAAATACTGCTAAGGTAAAAGTCAGCGAGTATTTTTATTTCTTATTTTGTAGATTCTGTACCGTTGTGTAAGTTCTGTGAGATCAATGATGTCCATGCACTTTTTGATGCAATCTTACACTTTTCTGCTCACACTAAACGTGTTGGAATGCGGGGTATGCGCTGTCTTGGCTCTGTCTGCCGACTGTCGACAGAATTTAAGTCTCCTACACCATTTCGAAAGTTGTAGTCAACCATCTGTCTTCCTCAACTCAAATATGCGTCGGTCGTCTGGAATGGCTCTTCCAGATCCAACAGTGACATTATAGATTGGTCCAGAAAACGTTTCTAAGCATATATAATCGCCGCTTTGCAAATCTGTACATTGCACCTTGTAATAGCACTGTTGTATTGTCGTCATTGCCCTTCGCTACCGACGTAATCGCGCGGACCTTCTGTTTCTCTTCAAACTCCTTTGTGGTAACCTCACGTGTCCCGAACTCCTCAGCTGCATCATGTTTCGTATTCCACGTAAGTTCACCAGAGACCATAGACCTTTCCGTGTTCCTGCCTGTCATCCACAACACTCAATTCTCCACAGAAAAGTCTTTATAAAGCTTACTTTCGTGATATTGATATCTTTCATAACTCGCTGTCATCAGTCTTTTCCGAGCTTTGTCTTGTTGCGCTATTGTTTCATGCATTGTTCAAGTGCCGTTCTCCTTTTTCTTTTGTATTTATTTTGCGCTTTGTTATAGGTACTCTCTTCTTTTCGCAATTTCCTTTTTAATATTTTATTTTTAATGATATTCTCCTGCAGCGTTTTTGTTTTTTTTTTTTTGGTTTTTATGTATGCGTGGGCCAGCATTCAGACCTTACGGTTTTTCATGGGCACGTTGAATAAACATGATTGATTGATTATTATTATTATTATTATTATTATTATTATTATTATTATTATTATTATTATTATTATTATTATTATTATCATTAGGACATCCGCATGGGGGCCGGCGCGCGCTTTGAGGGAGGTGGCCGCTTCAGTCGCCCAAAGCCGACATCTATGATGCAATGAACAAGTACATTCGGTAGGTCTACCAAGCACGGCATCGCATGCATTCTGCAGGGCAGCTACCAGCGTTCCAGTGGTCACGCAGCGAGGTGCACTGTTTTCGCCTTTTATACGAAACGATTTCTTAGCGAATTACCTCGTTTACTTGAGATGCAATATGGTTGAAAGCTTACACGATACGCTTCTGTCGTATTCATGTGGCGCAGCTAGTGTTGTTTTCTACATTTCTCCACAAGTTGACACCTTGGCAGCAAAAAAAATTGTTGGGGTTTAACGCGCCAAAACCACGATACGATTACGAGGCACGCCGTAGTGGGGGACTCTGGATTAAATTTCACCACACTCTGAATTAAATTTCACCACCCATTTCTGCAATCGAAAATACTGACACTTAATGTCTCTAAAATGCGTAGTGGGTAGTAATCAACACCGTGGTGTAGAGCTTCACAATAATACTAACCAGCTGTGGTGTTGAAACGTGCACCCAAGGCATGGCTCACGAGCGTTTTTGCATTCCACCCTACTCGAAATGCGATAGCCTAGACTAGAACCCCCAACTGCGTGCTCAGCGGCTCGACGCCATTGTCACTGCGCCTCCGCGGCGGGTAGTGGTGAGAAGGCAAGTGTGGCGACGGCATGCAGGAAATTGGTGAAATGAAAATTTCGAATACGGACAGCAAGTATATTAAATGAGACATAGCTGACAATGAACGCAATGTGGCCACGCTTTTGCATGTTACCGCACACGCGAATGCGAAAATAGAACATACCATTGATATTTATTTCCTCGAAAGGCACACCTAGATCCCGATAGCTTGTCCGAAGCCATTGGTATAGTCCCTCTGTCACTCGGCCACTCAGTTCGCCGAACTGTGCGTGTAAACACAGAAAACATAAAACGCTTAACATGCTGACATAATTTATGGAGCCAGTTTGCTGTACGCGCAGCGTTAACGGCACTTGCGACGAAATCTAGACAGCAGCGCTGACTATAGGCACCGAATTCACTGAGCTATTCGTTTGTAAGTTAGCCATTACACGGTCGTTTTTGCTAATAACAGTGAAATAATTAGATCCCTATTAGGCTCGATCGCGATCGAAAGTGTGCCGTGCGACACCCTTGTAAAGGCCAAACTACACGCACGGTTGCGGGGCCGCGAAAGCTCACGCCCATGCGCCTACGCATGCGGAGACGGTTCGAGACAGATCGTGCGTGTCGAAGCACCGCCAAGACTATATAGGTGTTCTGCGGCGCGGCGCGAGCACAGATATCTTCTCCGTGCAAATATCGGTGCTCTGGCTGCCTCACAGTACGAAAGCATGTCTACCAAGGCGAAAATAGTGAGCGACGTGGGCGCGCGTTGGCGCTCTTCTTGTAAGTTCGAACCGCCCTTCCTCGCGAGGCACGGCAAATGCAAGGCACGCCGGCCTTCGCGCGCCGGCAAGGAAATGTGTAATTTGGCCTTAAGACACCGTTAATACAGAGCTGAGTACCTATTGTTAATGAGTGAGAAAAGCAAAGCCTGCACAGGTATTTTTTACCAAGAATGACGCACATACCTCGGCGGTGGCACGTCGAAGAACGGCTGAGGCCGCCTCTTCATTGGGGCCAAAGCTGATGCTAAGCCTCTTGATTCCCTCTTCCGGCTGCAGGAAAACGCGCGAGAGCGATTATATTCTAGCCTCCACAAACGACTGCAGAGAGCGGTGCACTCTCTGTTTCGCCCTGTGTTGCTGGCCCGCCCAAGCCCGGCCCGGTCTTTTCAAGACTATGCTCCATACCCGGCCCAGGCACAGTAAATTTAGGGCCATGCGCGGCCCGGTCTGGTTCGGCCGGTTTGTCCTCGAGCCTAGACGGACAATGGTTCAATTCTCCTTTATTATGAAGATTCTAGCCACAAAGAGATCCTTTCTAGAGACAGATTTAACTGCTATGTTTTCTACTGGATTGTTGCTGAGAAATAAACAGGTAAAAGCGCAAGCAAAACCCATCCTCTGTTCATTATGCTCGTGGAAAAAGACTCTCCAAATAGTTGCACGACAGTATACAGCGATGGCATATGTGACTATGCTTGCACACAGAGCTAGTCATTTTTTTAAGTCTTGAATTGCCATTACACAATTGAACGTACAATTCTAGAATTCGAGCATAAATTTTTGATACGTTGGCCTTTTCAGTTTCTCAATTCCGTAATAGACTGCCGCTAGAAACTTATGTAATATATCATTAGAAGCCACCAAACAACGACACCAAAGACACCATAGGTGAAATTAGTTGTACTTACTAAGTGAATTAAAGGAATCATAAATTTATGGAAATGAAAATGAATGAAAAAATGATAAGCTGCAGGGGGGAACGATCCCACGTCTTCACATTTATTTTCGTTGATTATATGCCGCCTGTTCAAAATTAAGCTTTACGGAATTTTCAAAACCGCCTGTGGCAGGTGGCACAATTCTTATCGTTGAGCTCGATTATTCCAAGAGGCGGACATTAGTAGCACGAGAAATCGAAACACATATTCAACTAAATAACAAAAATTGACTAATGAACTTCTTAGTTAATTACGTTAGGGCACATATTGCAATTCACGAATTGTAGCCGGTGAGTTTGGAAGACGCATCCACTGGAAATAAATTTCCAGGATGACACCAGTTTCGAGATATTTTCCAAAGTGTGGGACGAAATACATAAGCATTCCAGTTACTTTTGTGCTTCAATGTAGAAAACAGCATTCTGGGTAAAAAAAATAAGCGGAACAATAGTGAATTTTTTACAGCGAGTTGTATGGCGCATATCTCCAAACTGGCGTCATTCTGGAAATTCATTCCAAGTGGGTACACCTTACAAGCTCACCAGCTACAATTCGTAAATTGCAATATGTGTCGTAAAGTATAACTAAGACGTTAATTAGTGAATGTTTGGTAATTATTTCAATATGTGTTTGATTTATCGTGCAATTAATGTCCGCCTTATCGAATAACCCCACACAATGATACGAATTATGTTATCTGCCACCGGTGATTGAAAAAAATTCCGTAAAACTTAAAAGTTAACACCCTGCTTATACCGGGTGTTTCAGCGAACACTTTCAAAATATTTTAAATCTTCTGGGTGGCAGATAGAACAATTCTAGTTCACGAGCTGGTGTACTGGAAGACACGGACATTACTTCCATAAAAAATGAAATGGACAATCAACTAATTAATAACAATTCACTAATTAGCTATTCAACTAATTACCTTATGGCGCACCTTGCAATTTACAAGTTCTAGCCGAGGAGTTCGAAAGGCGGATCCACTTGGAACGAGTTCTCAGGATGACACCAGTTTAGAGATATTAATTCTCAAACTTTGCGGAGAAATGCACTGGCGTTCGAGTTACTTTCTTAACAGAACCTCGTTTTATGCATTGAAACACAACAGTAACTGGAACGCCAGTGCATTTCTGCGCAATGTTCAGGAATTAATATCCCGAAACTGGTCCCATCCTGATAATTAGTTCCAAGTGGATCCGTCTTGTGAACTCCAAGGCTACAATTTGTAAATTGCAATATGAGTCATAAGGTAATTAGTTAAAAACTGAATTAGTGCTTTTTGTTAATTAGTCAAATATGCATTTCACATTTTTTTGCAAGTAATGTCCGCTCGAACTAGCTCTCGAACTAAAATTGTGCTATCTGCCACAGGTAACCTTTAAACATTTTTGAAAGGGTTCGCTGACACACCCGGTATAGCGGGTGTTCAAAATTAAGCTTTATGGTTTTCTTAAAATTAGGCACTGGGAGGCACGCGAAGACCAGCTGCGCAAAATAAGTTATGTGGCCAGGTGGCCACAAAGTGAGGTGATAATTGTCGCTGTCAGCAGCCGAATCAACTAAAATTGAATAATAACCTTTTTATTGACTGCAGTGTGTATGTTTGTATTCAAAAGTTAGAGGCAGTCGTGTTTCGACGCAGTTTCACATGGAAGAATTCTTCTAGCATGTTTGTGCTCCAAGATATGAGACTCCAAATTTTATTTGTCGTTCCCATGATTACGCATGGAAGAGAGTGAGGATCGGCGCAAAGCTCCTCCATGATGTGACGCGGCTGTTGCGTGCGGCGTTTAGTCTGACAGCAGGGCGGAGGCATAGGCAAAGATTACAATTGTTCACGTTCCTTTCTCGGCTCGGGAAGTTAAGCTACGGCAGCGTGGTGTGCCGTACGCAGTACGCATGATCCTGTTAAACGCAATAACAGTAGATAATTTTTCGGCGCTTTTTTGTATTACTTGAGCTTCACTCTATTATCTATTAGAGTGCTTCTGGAATAGCGGCGCCTCTGTATCAAAGGATAACCAAGAATTTCCATGTGGAGTCCCTTCACGCTAATATGGCTGCTTCCGACGGGATGACCAACACATTTGATGCGAAAATCATGCACCTCGTGAAAAATGAAAGTGTGCTTGCACATCGACGCTAGCCACCCTGTGCATATATCTGCTTTTCCTTTGCGGCGTGGCGAGCATAGGCACTGTGTTCTGCTACTCGAACTGCTTCAAACTACACTAATTCTCCATATTTCGGGCACGGTGGCCTTGTGTGCTTTCCTTTTATTTGGTCTACTTTGCCGGTGTCAGTCATAAGTGACCATACCGACCGCTGCACGATTAGCACGATGAAGGCTTCGCTTGCACGAACCCGACGCGAGCGGTTCGATTCAGAAATCGAGCTGAACGAGCCCGACAATACCGCGTTTGCATGAACGCGCTTCTGACGAGTCCGGACAGCGACGGCACACAGCGTCGAGCCCAACGATCAATGCGTTCGAACTGGGCTTACCGTTCCCGCTGTCGTGTGCAACAACTCTATTTCCTGGATCTTATCGCTACACTGAGGTTGCACAGCACAGTGCTTGTTGTCTTGGCCTTGTCCTGGTACTAGTCCCGCTACCAGCGCCTAAATCCCGACGTCACAGTGTGCCCACGCAAATCTCGGTGCTGGTGGGCCCGACCCAGCTGCGTGTACATGCACACTGCAAACGGGTCGGGCTCGGTCCACCTACCCCACGCAGTCAGGCCGACTGAGTCCGGCTCGATGCTTGTTCATCCCAACCCGCCTAGCGTTTCCATGAATTCGACAGACATATTCCAGCCCGACAAGCTAACTCGACCCGATCTGTCTGGCTGATGTAAACGCCCAGAAAGACGAGAAAAACATGGCGCCAAGCGCCCTAGGTAGAGAGTATTGTGCAGCAGCAAGCATAACTGTTTCCGAATTTTGCTTGAACTTTGAGTTATTTCAAAAGAAACGTTCAAATCACACGCAACATTTATTTTAATGCGAGCGGTCTCAAAATTCTCACTTTTACAACAAGTATCGGTACGTGAGTACTCCCTTCAGCCACCGAGGGAGATAGCGGATCACCTTTTACCAAAAGCTCCATTAAACTCCCTCAGCGGTAGGGTGACCGTGTGACACCGAGTGCATTTCCCTCGCGATAGAGATGACGGACTTACACGGAGTTTGCTGGTGCCCGTGTGACAGGGGCATTAGGGCTGCATTATTGAACGAGGCAGACGTTACTTGCACGAGAAACTAAAACACATATTCAAATTTGAAAATGCACTAATTAACTTATTATCTAAGCACTTTACGGCACATATTGCACTTTACGAATTACAGTCGGTAATTTTGCAAGGCGTATCGACTTAGAATGAAATTTCAGGATGTCACCAATTTCGAGATATTCATTGCCAAAGTATGCGATAAAATATATGAGCGTTCGAGTCACTTTTGTGCTTGAATTATTAAAATAGCAACAGTTCATTCCTACCACGTGTTTGATAGCACATATATCTGAACCCTTGCCGTCCTCAAAATTTGTTCCAAGTGGATATGCTTTGCGAGCTCATCGGCTGCAATTCCTAAATTGCAATATGTCCCGTAAAGTGATTAATAATAATTTAATTAGTGCATTTTGGTCAATTAGATAATTACATATTTCAATTTCTCGTGCAAGTAATATCCGGTGTGCGTGCGCGGGCGTCACGTGAGCGTCACCAACGCTCACGTAATCTGATTTTATGAGCGACGCGAATTGTCTAGAACTTTCTAGAAGACACGCGGGTACCAGGAATTATTCTGGAACCTTCGATGACTCATGTATAAAACCAGACGCGTTTCGCCTCTGATCAGATTTCGACGATCGCCGACTGTGTTCACCGCTATCGTTGTGCTTGGAGTGTAGCTTGCTTTTGTGGGCACAGGTTCGCCCAATAAAGAATCAGTTTCGTCATACACAGTTTTACAATTGTTTTCTTCACTGTCACTACAACGTGAAATCTGGTGGAGGTGCTTTTGTGTCCATGCAGCGGATGCCCCCGAAAAGCCGTGATCGAAGTCAGAACCCCGAAGAGAGTACAAACGTTGTCCCGGACTAACGAGCTAGCCTCAGGCTACGAAACCAACCCCCGGAGTACGGACTTCTTCCTAAGAAGACCAGGAAGTGCACGGCCACGACGACCGCATCAACGATGACAGCACCAGTGCCGCCTACACCGATCGTGTTACAGCACCCCCGGGGATTTGAGGATCCGGAAAGCTGGGTGGAGACGTATGAAAGGGTCGCTGTATTTACCGTCTGGAACAGCGTTGACAAGCTGCGCCACGTCTTCTTCTCTTTTGAAGATGCGGCCAGGACGTGGTTCGAGAATCGGGAGTCGACCTTGACAACGTGAGACCTGTTCCGCCACGGCTTCCTGCTGACATTTACAAGCGTTGTGCGCAAGGAAAGGGCCGAAGTTCTTCTAGAAGCCCGGGTACAGCTACCCAGCGAGAACATCACGATTTTCACGGAGGAGATGACTCGCCTGTTCAAGCACGCCGACCCCAACATGCCAGAAGGGAAAAAAGTTCGCTTCTTGATGAGGGGTGTCAAGCAAGAGCTCTTCGCCGGATTGATACGCAACCCGCCCAAGACTGTTGCTGAATTTATTTCCGAGGCCACCACCATTGAGAAGACGCTCGACATGCGGGCAAGGCAATATAACCGCCGAACACTGGCGGCCAACAACATCGACGTTCAAGCACTTGGCAGCGACGATCTGCGCGAGACCATCAGAGCGGTCGTTCGCGAGGAACTGCAGAAGCTCTTTCCCAGGTCGCAGCCCCAAGTGGCGCCTATCGCCGACATCGTCAAAGAAGAAGTTCAGCGCTCACTTGGAGTTCCCGATGTGCAGCCGCAATCGCCGCAACCGCAGCCGGAAGCGCTGACCTACGCCGCCGTCGCCCGTCGTCAAGGCCCCCCTCCGCGCTCGCGCCAGGGCCCCGTAACGTCGCAGTTCCGTCGTCCACGCAAGTCCAGCAATCTGGGACATCGACTACTGCGCTGAAGCCGACCCTGGGGCGATGCGGCCGGCGTAACTCTATGGGCAGCATTTTTAAAAAATCGATTGCTGAGCAATGGCTCGTTTCTCGCGATTTGCACTTTAGGCACTCAATCCCGACAACGTTCTCAAGCTATATGTTGAGTATAGTTTAATTTCGCCGGCTGGATTTTTTTCCTGGGGCACTTTTATAGACGTATTTAAAATGCATGTGGTGATTTTTAAAACGTCATTTGCAGCACAGTAAAAACTAATCCGCTAATTGCACTCTAGTGACACATACTGTAGGTCTCTCTGTATATGTAGGTCCAGTTTCGTTTTATGCCGCTGGCTGAATTTTTTTCCTGGGGCGCTTTTGTTTGGCTACTATGCGGCAAAAGATCTTTACAGGGGCAAATGATTCGTCCGCCGTTGAATTATGGGAAAGAGCTTGTGGACCATGCTATAAATGGACTCGAATGTGCAGCTGTGATGCATATTTGCACCCTGGCGTATAAGGAAAGATGATGGTGTCAGATTATGCAAGAAGGAGCGGGCCAAATGCCTTTTGGAGTGCCATCGAAGCACTAAGAACGGCTGCGCGTGCCCCTTTTTCTCAAGTTTCGGCGCATGGTAAAGTTTTTCATTTGGTATTTAGAAAGATTTACTATTACGCAAATTTTTGACACAAAAGGACATCGCCAAATAGAGCACTTGTTACTTGTGTTTACTTGACAGTGCAATGTACCAACAATGCGAAGGCTTGAATATTATCAGTGTAAAAAAAATTGAAAGGGAAAACGTATTTACTATAGAACGCGTGACGGAACGAAATAAAGAGGAAAAGAAAGTCCCCGTGTTACAGCGAAAATCAGCAGCTTCGTCTCGTTTAATAAACGATGCTATTTTAGTTTTAAATGCATAAGCATTTCTATGCCTACCAAATGAGAAATTTGGTCGTCCGTCACGTAAGACGAATGCAATGGCTCATAACCACCTAAGGCAGAGGCTACAAGCGCTCAGCGAAGTGAAGCGAACAGCGCATGCATTCATTGAGGTCACCCATACAATACACAGAACACCACATATTTCAATAAAGAACAAGTTCAAAACAAGCATCCGAACCATGAATAAAACATTGCATGCCCCCCTCAGCAATTGTAGTGGTAGTTTTGCAACAGCTTAGCTGGACATCCAGGTTGATAAGGACCGATAATAGTTGACAAGGGTCGGATCGTGTTCGATAAGGTTGATAGCGATCGATAAGGGTTAATAAGGGTTTATGCTGGTCGAATCAAATTTCATAACATTGATAATGACACCGGGCTGCGTGGCGATTAACAAGCGGTACAATGCTTGTGCATAATTAGGCAACTTCCAGAGGAGTTTCTGCGTGATTTCTTTTTTCAGTTCGGAAGTATAACTAAAATCATGCGTGCCTGTTAAGTGTACGCAAATCTCGCACGTTATACGCGAAGGTAAGGTTGTGAAGGTTTGAGAAAGTGGAGCCGCAACCGCTGAACTACACCGGGTAAATTGTTGTAGGGCCTGCTGTGAGCCACATGATTGCTTAGCTGCGCAAATAGGTAATCGCTTGACTATACTTCTCGGAGCCCCGCCTTGTCGGGAATATTTCCTCTCGTAAGGTGACTCTTACATTGTCCTCGTAGCGCAACAAAGTACTGGTCTGACAGTCGTTCGGACATGACTAACCTGATTCCGGGCTTTTAAATGCTGTCGCACCAAATCGCTTGTAAATACGAAGAGAACATACAATGCGTTTGTTTCTCCACAAACTCAGTCGTACTGTGGGGAAACAGGCTTCTAGTTTATGGCAGCGGTATTTCCCGTACAGAAGTGTTTTTTTTTCTTCTCATTATTATTATTGTGAAAGCAATTATATGTACACACTAGGCGCATTTACGCCGACGCCATCCGCGTCGCCTTCGCTGTCGCCGCGATGTTCCGTGTTAAGTCCGAGTGCTGAACATCGCGGCCGGATGCCGTATGTTGCCGGTGCGAGTGGAAGCGTGCCAGATTCATCTGAGAAGCCTGGTGGCTCAATCTCGAAGGTTATGATAAACGGCGCACAACAATGCCTCAAGCAAGCACGCCTCGCTGTGTATTGTGTGTATTACACGGAAATTACATTGCGACTGAGTGCCGATAATTTTTTTCGAGCAAAAGGGGCACAGCGTGTCGTTTGCAAAAAGCAGCTTGGTGTTTGTCACTGCGGATACGGTGGCATAGACAGGTTGTAAATCCGGTTTTCCACTGGATGGCGCAGATCAGCACGCAGAAAGATAATTTCGGGTGGTGGGTCGATTCCTTGTTAGAAAAATGGATATATTCTCTCGCGCAAGCCGTAGCTTTAAAAGTGAATCCAAAGTACAAGTGCCCAAAAATGGTGGTATTAGGTAGTGTGCGCTCTTTCCCGTCTCTTGTTGTTTTCTTCCTCTTTGTTTTGGGCAGCGTCTCAATACATTAACATAACGTCACTGTCTCGCTGGACAGAAACACCTAAGCATTTTTGCAGTAGGTAGAGTCATCTGCGTTCGGTGTTCTTGGAAGTAGTCCCCTTCCGAGGTGATCAAAAAGCACAGTGCTACTTCATCTTTGTTTTCCTATTATTAAACGTGCGACATTTAATGTTAGTGCGCGAAGGCGAGTATTACAAGCTTTTGCGCTGTAGTCGTTTTTTGTTGAAAGTTGCACACGTGGATCCACTCTCGTGCGGCCGAGACATGGACTGTCAGGGTATGGTCATTTATCGGACAATGCCAGGGCTACTACTTTGTTTTCTCGCCAAAAAACCGTCCCACCCCCCTAGTCGGTCAAATAACAGTTACAACCTTACCACAGACAAGACAAATTGGCTTTGTGCTTTTGAAAGCGGATAGTGACCGTCTATCAACTCTCTGTCTTTGGATCTTAGCACTTGCTTTCCTCTAGCCCATGCTGCGCTAGAAAAAGTCGGCAGAAAATTTTTTTTCTGGTTACAATAAGCATTCTCAATATGAAGTTGTTAAAATTTTCGACAGTATTCGTCTTTTCCCGCAATGCGACGTGTGTGGCGGCGTTGTGTAGCGCTTCGGAAAAAAAAACTCTCAAATACGATATTCAGCAGCTGATTGATGCACCCTCGTTAAATGCTAAAAGCTTTTTGAGTGGTATGACACCATTTACACACCCTTACGTTGTCATTTTCTTGGCACATGAAAAATTTGTGCTCTCCAAATCAATGTTAAATGGTGTAAATGCTGCATTGATTTGCGTCTTTTATTTATTCTACTAAGCTTGAAAATGCCGCTAGTCAGACATAATAGAGCACAGAGAAAAGGCACAACTGCACGCGACATTGTCTTATCCTTACAATAAATTCGCTAACGAGACAGATCATGAATCTAACTACAAAGTGATGTCTGGCACCAAAGGATTGAGGGAAAACACCTGGGACACACTAAGTTCGACAATCTTATGGTTAACAGGTGATTCAAGGGTGACGCAAGGCGACAACTGTTGCATATGACGGCGTGCATACGACTATAGACCATCAATAGAATAACATGACTTTAGTGAACCAAGAACCAATATGCAGGCCATGCGGTAAAACTTTTTTATAGGAACACATTTTCAGCATTGTTCGTACAACTCAACGCTTGAAGCCTGTGTATATTTGCGGTGGTACGTATATGTTTTGTTGCTCCTTGGCCCACTTTGGTTATTAGCCTGCGTCACACCGTGACTAAATTTCGCCTCATCGCACGCACATTTAAGCCTTCTTGAAAACAGAACCAGGACGATTCAGTCACTTGAACAGCCTTTCATTTATTTATCACACAGTCCCATATTCGCTCGAGCAGGATTATAGCGGGGAGGATGTACAGACGCATTAAAACTTTTTCAAGGTAACATTATAAGAAGTGATACCCAAACCAAACAAGATCTAAAACTGACAAACAAAGAACGAGGGGCCGAATTCACAAAGCTTTTCGATCGTAAGTGCTGCACCACGATTGGCTGACACCTGCTTCTGTGAAAAGTTTTAGCGTGAGAACGTTTTTGTGAATCCGAATGCAGTAGTTACAATGAGCCTAAAAGAAACAGATATTGAAATTAAAGGCGTGTAAAATTCTTATACATTACCAGGAATTTGGGACACCGCCGAACAGCGCCTCTAGCAGCCGCCTCTGAAAACATACGCGTTTTCTATGGGAGAGCGTCGTTTTTTCCAATTAACTAATCATAGAAGCCATCTTTTACAATATTCCCGTGGAGATAGGCTCTAGGAGCTTAGCCCGAAATATCACGCAAGTGATACCATTACTTACGGCAGAAAACCCGTTCCAAATTGCGGACGAAGTTTCAAGTATGGGAGTCTATTGAAAAGCCAAAATTTTGGAGGCTTTTTTGGCCAGTAAAAGATAATTTGCGATGAACCTATTGCATTGACTGACGTATTCCTGGGGATTTACGAACTTCCATGAATCAGTTTTCAGCTAATTGCAGCAGCAGCTCTTGAAATGGAAAAGAAGTCGTTCCAAAATCGCAGTTTTCATAACACGGTCGCGGAATTTATTGTGGTACATACATAAACCTAGTTTTCGCCAACAACAGCGTTTCGAAACGGTAGCCGAGCGTGTTGAGCGACCACAGATCAAGATCAAGATCGTGAGTTCGCAGGTTCGAAGCCAGCTGCGCCGCACTTCTTCTCATCACTTTGTCGCTGCTTAGTTTGGCGGCTTTCCGCCAGATGGCATATTCCGAAATGCAGGTGATTTGGTTACGGTTCTTGTTTGGTTTCTTTCTACTGTACCAACGTCTTCCTAAAAAACAGTTGGCTGGTTTCGAGAACATGCTAACGTGCTTCCAAACATCTTTTGCACTTTAGGTATATTGTATTTCGGAGAATAAACCCAGGTAACGTGTTTTGTCAGTTCATTTTTTTCTTACGGTGAATATTTATGAAGGCATTACTAAGAAATATTTTGCCTTTTCAGCTATGTCTTGGGAAAGGCGTGTTTGTTCGACTCTTGTGCGGCTTGAAACGTACCACAGAAATAAATAGCGTCCAGTCTGTGCAAATAAAAGACACAGAAGTAGAAAAGTTGGCTGCAGCCCCAGACGTAGCATTTTTACAAAGGAATACAGTTGAAGCTATTTGACTGAGTATATTTTCATTATATCACAGCAGAATTTTCGCGTATACCTGATCTTCGGCGCAAATGAAGGCTGTCCGAATTATTGCACAAGCTTGTTTGCTTACTACAAACCAGTACCTCGAGACATAAACATTCTACCTTCAATATGCACTGCAAGTGTCTTATCATTTGAACAATTTCCGTATACCTTCACAAAATTCCAGAAATATTAAAGGTCTTCATATCCTTTCACCCTTTTACCACAACTTACGCAGAGGAGTATTGGAAATTATGCGAAAAGACTCTGGAACGTGTTAATGTAGCCTGTCGTGTAAAAATAGAGAACGAGGTGGTGGTGGTGGTGGTGATGATGTTGAAGCAGGCGGGGTTAGCCTGGCATATATAGCCGGCAATTGTTCCACCTGATCCTCCTTCGAGTTGAGATCAGGGGTGTGTCACCAAGTGTCTATGAGCCCCGTGCCTCGCAGGAAGGCCAGCAGCAGTCGTTGCGCCCTCTTCCTGGTTGTCGCACGTCCTCCGGGGGAAACGACGTCTTCAAAGGTCCTGTGCGTAAGACCACTCTTTTGTAGGCTGTCGATCATCGCTTTTCTTTCTTTGTCAAACTGCGGGCATATCCAAATGTAATGTTCGATGTCACCAATGTCACCACAGAAAGCACAGAATGGGGAAGCGCGAAGCCCAGTCTTGAATAACCAAGCTGTGGGTTACGCGGAGTCGGTCCTCATGCGGTATAAAAGCGTCGCTTCTTCGCGGGCAAATCCATGAGTCACACAGGCTTCGTGGGGATTCTCGTGGATCTCTCTAAAGTGAAGGCGGATTGCACCCTTAGGGTTCTGAAAGGCTTTTGGAGCTTTCACTTTTGGGACACATGTCAGCACTAGGCGTGCAAGGGCGTTAGCTTTCTCGTTTCCATCAATTCCTACGTGTGATGGTATCCACTGGAATCTTATATTAAATCCTTTGCTTGTTAGATCGTTAATCAGTGCCAGAGATTGCCTTGTAAATTTCTCTAGAGGTAGGCCACGATGCAATCTCTGTAGCGCTGACTTGGAATCCGTCAGCACCACGACATCTCGTGCAGAGAAGGCCCGTAGTTTCCGCAAAGCCGCGGTGATTGCGGCGCTTTCTTCTGTTGTAGAGGAAACTACGCGATCCAGTCAGCCAGACCATGACACATCAAGGGATCGTATGCAGAATGCCGCTGCACAGCTATCTGTTTGTGCGCACACCGAGCCATCTGTGTAAACTTGTAAGTGGCGTTGAAATGCTGTGCTCAAGTGTTCCAGCACAATAAACTTTGCTTCTGCAGTTGAAATGGTGCGTTTCGCCGGTAGGTGGGGTACACTGAGGCTGCAGGTAACGTCCGAAAAAGACCATGGCGGGTCAAGGCGACTGCGTTTAGGCCATTCCAATCCTAAACATTCGAAAGTGTTCAGCGCCGCATGGAAATGTGAGCGAGTTTTTGCTCTTAGCCGGCGGAGAAGCGCCGTGCCTGCGCGGGACTCGTCCAGCCTTAATAGCTGCGTCAGCAACGCCTGAGATGCCAAGAGAGGGAGTGGAAGAGACTCTGCCTCATTTCTTGTTTGAAGCCTTCTGTGGAACTCCCATCGCCAAACGAAGTCCCTTTCTGTGCACAGCCTCCAAGCGCTCGAATTGACTCGATGACGGGGATATCAGAGGGAGCTGATAGAGAATGCGGCTTGTTATCAGTGCCGCATTCAGTTTAAGCATGGACATAGGATTGTTTCCCCAACGTACATCTGTCAATCGACGAAGTCTACGGTTTCCTGTTGTCTCAAGCATTCCATACCATGGATACGCCATTCACTTTCCGTGAGTTGGATATGGCGCTTAGCAAATTAAGAAGAGACTGTGCTGTGGGTCCCGATTCGATCAGCAATCAGATGCTGACAAATCTGCCGTACGAACGAAGATGAGCCCTTCTGGACATATGTAATCACGTCTGGAGCACGGGAGAGATCCCAGAAACGTGGAAGATAGCATGGGTGGTGCCAGTACTCAAGTCCGGAAAGGATCCTGCGAACCTCGCCTCATATCGGCCAGTATCGCTAACATCATGCGTATCAAAGTTGATGGAAAGACTAGTATGTACGAGGTTAACATGGTATCTTGAGCAAGGAAATAGACTACCATCGTGCATGACCGGCTTTCGTCCACGGTTGAGTGCCCCGCACAGTGTCTTGGATGTAATAAGCCATATCGAGCACCATCGCGCGAAAGGCCTTTCCACACTCGCCATATTTATGGACGTTGCCAAGGCATACGACTGTGTGCTTCATACAGGCATCATCAACGGACTCCAAAACAAGGGCGTCTCAGGAAATGCTCTTCGATTCATCCATGAATCGAAGATAGAGAATGACTCCAATCATAGACCACACCCTTTTTGGGTTATGCCCACAAAGTTGTGCAAGAAGACACTGTTTTCGGCTACAATTACCGAAGTTGCCATATAGCATTCTGCTGTTCTGTTCTTGACTAACTCTATTGCTGAATCATGTCACAGCACCATGATATAATTACTTGTGCAATTCTTTAGTAATTCTGTGAGAATATCCTCCTACCCTAAATTTAACATGTTTGAACAATTGAAGAAACATGAGAAAGGACCGTGAGGGTTGGCCGAAATGTTCCATTATTAGAATCGTTTATGACCCAAATCGGTACAGTCGTTTTGTCATTATCACGCCAGCGTGCACTGAGCATCATTTATCATTTTGTCTACTGTCTATCAATAAAATAAATGAATAGTCAAAGTAAATGAATGTTACTGTCCGATTCTGGACAGACTCGAGTGTAACGTATACGTTCTATATCCCGGTAGGCTCCATACTAATTCCATACTGCGTATTCCTATTCAAATTTTGGCCAGTTTTAAGCTTACCGAGTTTCAAGTAATCAAAATAGGCAAGCAATTGCATCTTGGGAGGTAGCCGAGGCCATGGTAGATGTGATTAGTAGTGCGGTATATGTTAGTAGGCTGACTGGGATTATTACATGAAGTGCGCTAACGTACCTACATAAAGTCACGGTGGAAATTACAGAGCTCTTTATTGTTTATATATTGAAGTCATTAGAGAGTGTCTCTCCTAAAAAGTAATAAGTTGAATAATATCAGTACTGAATAGCCTTCTGTTAAGCAGCTAGGAAAAATAACATGTACGAAGTTCTAATGTGGTTTAAATTGCAACGTTATCAGCGCTTCCAAAAGAAAGTGACTGTACAAGTTTATCTTTCTCGGGCGTTCATGTCACCTAGGTACCACCGCCTGACACATGACCTTTATATTTTGAAATCTTCCCCGATGACGTAAGTTACGTTGCGGCAAAAAATAAATACCCTTTCTAAAGAATGAACCATAACAGCTTCCCGACAAAACGCAGTACGTTGGCGCAAGTCGTCATTTGTGATAACGATAAGAGCGACAGCCCGTAGTTAAAAATGACTTGTCACTCCCCGGTTTTTCTTTTTTGCTCGAGGACGCGACTAACCCATAGAAGGGTAATGTCTCCCTTCGCATGATGCTTGCGACCTTTCTGGTTCCGGACAAGCGCGTTGTTTGTGTATATTTCACGCGCGCTTGGCATGGAAAGGCTTAAATCTGTAAACAGCGAAAGGCTGTCACAGTCACTTCGGTAGCTATACGGAAAGCGCGGACAACCAGTTCACTTTCAGCAAACGCGCTCTCAACCAAGACATAGTTGTGAGAAAGGGGCTCCTATATTACCCATAGCGAGAAATGTATCCAGAAGTTACATCTCATTATCCCGATGTGTTTATGAGCCGCACTCTGCGGCCTGTATTCCGTATTATGACAAAAATATAGTTTGTGCAGTGTCAGTATAGCCTAAACATAAAACAGGAAATTGAAGTCATCACATCAACTATCATATATCATAAACTGAAAGAAATAAAACTGAAACTGTACTTCATAATACTCGCACTGCAAAATTTGATGCATGTGATTCATTTCAATTTCCTATCTGTTCCAGGGTAGAAATATGCTGTTCAGTTGGTAAACACAGATCATTTTGCAAAATTTGATAAGAATTTTTGCCTCCAACATATGTTCCTATTGGTCATGCACATTTCTCTCTATCGAATATATGGTCGAAACATCACAAAGTCGAATTGTGAATCATTTAAAAGTTTAACTGGCTTCTCTACATAGGGGAAATGCCGTAGGAATTTGAAAATGTTATAAGTTGAATAATATCAATAATAATAATACACAATCATTTGGTTGCATAAACTTCCTGGCTATAGGCATGTAATTAAAAGCTCAAATGTATTACACGGCTTTGTCTTTTCGCGGCAATTTCATCCACTGCATTTATAAAGCAATGTACGTTTTTTTTTATTTTAGCGCGAGTCCAAAAACACATAGCAACTTATATACCAAAGCGATATGAGTTTCAAGAGCTCGTTAATTAGGTTGTCATTTGAACAAATAAAACGAGAGACTTTCATGCACAGACAAAATAAGCGGCTAGGAGGAACAGCTGACTAGTCATTTCAGAAGAATAACTGAGTTTGGCTATGTAGTGTTAAACTATGGAGATTTAAAGAATGCACATATTTTATACATCGCTGGATAGGGGTCATTGGAGATCACTGGGTGAGGCCTTCGTCCTGCCATGGACATAAATATAGTCTGATGATGATGATGAAACATTGCCGGAGGTGACCACCCCTCATCCAATAAATATTTTTTACAGTTTAATAATATATTTATTTGCGCCGTCAGCACTCGAAGGCATTACGGAAGGAAGTGGGTTGAGCAGGCTAAACAAATAATGCAATGATTAAAAAGTAACTTTCTAATCATATAATTTTAGCTGGTGGTACGTGGAAAAATGTTCAGTGCGCACGACGAAGGCAGCTTTACAATTATACCATATTACCTGACCTTACAAAGAATTTAAAAGGAACATAGTAAGTAATTAACAAATTCAGATTACACAACGTACGCTAGTTGATGTTGCATGAAACTTGCGTTTATTAGTACTCTTTAGGATTTCTTTGGGGAGGCGATACTATTCAAGGGCTGTTCGAGGCCAGAAAGAGCTGAAGGAAGTTAATGTGACTACATCTGATACGTATTTTGTACAGCTGATCAATACGATGCCTTATATGTGGTGACGGAGATACAGTCGTCCGCGGATATATCAAGCCAACTTATAACGAATTATTCTGTACATCGAACAGCTGTAAAATACCCTTGAAAATTTCATGCAAATGCATCGGGCTGGTGCACGCGTATAAAGAACGCTCATTCACCAGCACATTCGATATATCCAACGCGGTGCCACGCAGAAGACCTCATAGTGCATTTATTTGTACACTTTGAGGTATTCTGGCACCTTGAGGTGGAGAAGAGATAGTGCTGTCAGTTGAGCCCTGCCAGCCTGTTCGGCTAGCCCTAATGCTACCTCGGACATCAACATTCCTTCTATCCGATTTTCGAGGCGTCGTCGTGTGGGTTGAGTGCCTATTCATGAGTTTATTTTCCGCAAGCGATGGCCCCTACAAGTGTAAAGAAACGAATCAGCTTGAACTTTTCAATGAAGTTGAAAGCGAACCAGCAATTTGTTTGCGGGTAAATAAAGTGTGCTTGCGTTTTTCCCCGAGTTGCGTGCAGTAAGTTAGCGGCTCTCGGATGCACTAATCGGTAAGCCACTGTTTACCTGAGGGCCTATTATTTTACATATATAACGAACTTTTTGTGATCCCCTTCAGATTCGATATATCCGGGTTCGAGTGTATCAGTTTACGGGTTACAAATTCAAGTTTAGTTTTATTTGGGGTTAGAGTAGCTTTTCGATCATAAGTTGATGGAAGTTGATGGCATATACAATGGAATTTCACACATTGGATGTATACTCAAATTTTGTCCTATTAGTGTTTTCTATAGTAGTAACATGAGAGAAGATGGTGGCATTATAAGTGTAGAGGAGCCAATAACCCAACGTTCGATCCGCATTATTACTAATCTCGATATGTCATGTAAGATTAGCCGTACTATGAACACGTGAATACTTTTATGAATATACAGGCTGTAACTGCGTGTAAGCACGTCGAAGAGGTGGTTTGAATAGGAGTTGCTCAGATGATGTTGCTGCTACGTCTGGTGTGCCGCAAGGCGACGTCTGGGGGCCGATTCCTTTTCATTTTTTTAATGCGAAAGCATTATATGCCCCATTACGCGAAAGCCCGTAGTTGTAGTCGGCGACGCTACCAAAAATGGCCGACGGCAAAGAGTAAAAACGCGTAAAAATGCTCGAATTGATGACAAATTTAGCAGGCAGGTTCATGTAAACAAAGTAAACTAATCCCTTTGAAATAAAAAATAGGTAAATTTTGATCTGGGCGGGAATCGAAACCGGGCCTCCGGGGCACGGAGGAGACCCGACTTTGTCCCCTACGACCGGATAAACTCATCCTAGCTCGACTCGCAACTCCCGCCCCACCACTGCTCCGAATTTCGCAGCTGCCGCGAAATGTATGCAGCCATCTACGCCTCAAGCTCTGGCGAGGCACCAGCACTGGCCGCCCCAACTCTCTGCCCTACGCCACCCCAAGCTACCCATCGACAATAATAAAATCATCCTCCGTCCCCGTGGCGGCCTCAACCTTCGGACCGTGAACAGCGTTGCGCTTCGCGATGCCATTCTGCAAGCAGCCCACCTCGGACACCAAGAGGCCAAGCCAAGCACCGTAATCATCAACACCCTCCAACGCGTCGTCCTCATCAACACTCCCGACCCGCAACGCCGACACCACTACCTCGCCATCAAGTCCGTACTCATCAAAGACACTGCCTACGACTACTCCTACCAAGCGGCCCCGTAAGACTGCGCCCGCGGTGGGGTTCACGGGGTCCCTCTCGCCCACTCTTACGAAGACATTCAGGATCATCTCAATCGCGAGCAGAACCCTCCCATCCTCGACTTTATACGCATAGGCTCCACGGAGTCCATCATCATCCTTTTCGAACAAGACTGGGTGCCCAAGCACATCTACCTCTCCTCCGTACTCTATAGGTGCTCCCTCCTCAAAAAGAATATCGAGCACTGCCCTAACCGCGGCGCACTCGGCCACCACGCGGATGTGTGCCCGGCTCTCAAGCAACGCCGCTGCTCCGGCTGTGAACAAGTAGACCCCCTACCTCACATTAGTAGTAGACTCCTACCTCACACGTAGTAGACCCCCTACCTCACACAGTAGACGCCCTACCTGACATTTACCCACCGCCTACCTCAAGCAGGTGGTGTAACACCCGGGAGAATCCGGGTAGTGATCACTACATTATTGAGATTCTCCTACAAGGAGGCCCAGCACGCAGACCCGCTCGTGGTGCTGCCATCACGAAGTGGGACTCGTTACGCACTTTCCGAGCAGCCCGCAGTATACACACTATCTCAGACATAGCTACTTGGTCCGACCAGCTCTAGTGCGACGTCCGCGCCGTGACTCGCCTCCTCCCAGAGGACTGCTCTGCGGACGCGATGGATTCCCATCTCCTGAAGCTCTGGAAAGCTAAGGCGGGACTCGAGCGGAGGTGGCAGCGCCAGCGCTGGAATACAACATTCAGACGCCGGCTGACCCAGCTCAACAAGGAGACTGAGACACATGCTGCGACTCTCTCTCGCCAAAAGTGGGGATCCCTCTGTAACAGACTGGAGCACAACATGAGCCTGCCCCAGACATGGAACCTAATCCGCCATCTCATTGATTCGACTCAGTCCAAGACACACCAGAAACAGATCATGACGAAGCTCATAGACTCATCCGAAGCCTCCCCGCAGGAACTCCTCCAGACGCTTCGTGGTCTACACTTCCCCGCATATCCCCCCGGAGACCACCCACTATACAGGCTCCCCCAACGACCTCTTCGACAAAACTATCTGAGAGGCAAAAGTTAGGGCAGAACTTCAGCGCCTGAATACGTCCTCAGCTCCCGGTCCCGACGGAGTGCACAACAAGGCACTACGCAACCTCGATTCGCCCTCCATCACAGCCCTAACCGACTACTTCAATGAATGCTGGGTGCGCGGCGCCCTCCCAACCTCAAGTAAAGGACGCTAAGGTAGTTTTCATTGCCAAATCAAGCAAACCACTTCGACCCGATAATCTCCGTCCCATATCCCTTACGTCCTGTGTGGGCAAGCTTATGGAGCCCGTTCTCCAGACCCGGCTGAGCCGGTATCTGATAGATGCCAAAAGCTCCGTCTCCGTGTACATGAAAAAAATGACTATCTCTATCATCTCCTCATGTTAGCTGCGGTAAAAACTGTATTTCATTGTTTAAACGCTGAGATGAAGATGGAACTACGTGTAGTACATTGCCATATTGCTGCCGCGTCCGGTATTTTCATTAAATCTCGGTGACTTCGAAATACGCCTCGACGTCTTTCGGCCGTGTGGGACGACACAGAGATCTAAAACAATTTATTGTCAAATTTCTCGAAAGCGGATGACAAGAATATGAGTAAACCACTTCTTCACAGTAGTTACACATGCATCGTACTTCAAACCCAGAGTGAATATTTTGCGTAATCACTTCCGAGTGAATTTCGAAAAAAAGTGGAAGGCAATAAGCAATGTATTGTACAAGGGGTCTCAGGAGGATATACTTAAATGTTTGCACAAGAATCCGCATCGAAAGGAACAACACTTAGGCGTTTAATTAATGCTGATTCAATATTGCAGTATGAGTAGAAAAAGAAATGTCCAGAATACATATTCTCAATTTAGTAAAGACCCTTGTTTGAACTCGGCAAGAGTTACATATCGATGTTAGTGTCCGACAGGCCGCCAAGGCGGAAAGAAACTACAGAAGGGAGCGTCACGTGACAATCTTGAAGCCTAGTCATAAAAAAATATAATGCAGGATTCGCGAAAGAAAATGCACAGTAGTCACGTGGCAGACAAGCGGTAGTTCTTTGCGCCCTGCATGATGTGCTGCATACGTGCGTGCGTCGGTGCACCTGTTTAGTGCCGTGGAACGTTTACAGAAGGAACGCCGTTCCCTCTGCCATTCCTTCGTAAAAATAACAAGTTACCGTTACAGTTCCACCGACCCTTAAAGCAATGGTGGCATTCCTCCGTTCCTCCCAAAAGCAACTAGTTCCTGGAACGCCGTTCCGTACAACACTGCACCAAAGGGAATATATCGCTTTCGCATACCCACACGTAAACAGTTTGAAATGTGTCTGCCGAATTTCTTCGTTTTTTTTAACAGCGAAGCTGTTTAAGCCAGCCGTAATTTGTGGTGCGTATCAAGAAACTGCCAAGAAAGAAAATAAACTTTCTTGCCGAGGTGGGTTTCGAGCCCGCGTGCCTCCGGTCCCAAAGAGAGCGTCGTAACCACTAGGCTATACAGCCACGCTGCCAGAACATGCATTTATGCGAATCATATTGTTACGGAAGGATGGGAGGAAAGAAAAGAAGAAGATCGAGGGAGACACTGGCTGTTGCGTGTTGTTGCTGGTCAGCTATCTTGACCACACTAACCCTACTTGTGCATATATTGTAAATACATCCATTCTATACTCCCAACATCCCCGTAACACATTGGTGAGAGGTGCGGGTACCAAGGCTGGAAACGGAGCTCCGCAGTGGGCGTCGCATCACCATCCCCACCATGACTGACGGTGAGCACGCGGGATCAACGTTGTTGCCGCCTCCAACATCAACGGCACCGTCTCCAGCTACGTCGTCGTCCCCATCGGCTGTGGTTGTACAAGCCAAAGATCCCGGAACTTTCTGTGGGACCGATGACGCCGACGTTGAAGAGTGCCTGGCCATATACGAACGTGTGAGTGGAGTCAACAGATGGGACCCTACGCTTATGCTAGCTGACGTGTTGTTGTACCTAAGAGGCACGACAAAGGTCTGGTACGAAAACCACGAAGAGTAGCTGACCAGCTGGCACCAATGCAAAGAGAAGCTAAAAGAGTTGTTTGGCCAACCAGCCGGCCGTAAGATTGCCGCAAAGCAGGAGCTCGCCTCCCTTGCCCAATCCCCCACAGAATCCTATGTTTCGTATATCCAGGACGTGCTGGCGCTTTGTCGTAAAGCCGATCACGCCATGACTGAAGCTGAGAAGGTCGGGCACGTGCTGAAGGGTCTCGCTGACTACGCCTTTAGTCTGCTCATGTGCAAAGGCTGTTCTTCAGTTGATGCTATCATTAAAGAGTGGCGACAATTCGAGCAGGCCAAAAGCAGCCGCGTCCTACAACCATTCGCCAGACTCTCCAATACTGCCGCAACGTCGACATGTGAAGATCAGCCCGCACAGCAGCATGCGTCGCCGTCAGAGGACGTGGTGCGAATCGTTCGGCGTGAACTGGAAGTGATGGCGCCCGCAGCTTTCTGTTCGCGTTGCCCTGACGCTACCCCTCTTTCACTTCCTGTCGTTCAAGCCATCGTTCGCCAGGAACTTGAAAGCATTGGTTTACATTCTGTCTGTGCTGTCGCCAAACCCAGAGCCAACGCACGCCCTTCTACTCTGTTTGATCCACCGCGACGCTTCTCTCCGCGTTATCGCAGCCCGACTGAGTGGAGAACTGCGGACGACCAGCGGATATGTTTCACCTGTCACCGTATTGGTCATGTCGCCCGATACTGTCGTAACTCGTGGCCCTCAACACCTCGCAGGCCGACCAACCTGAACCGTTTTGATGGAAATTACCGCCGTGTTTCGCCCTCCACCGAGTCTAACAGTGCCGACAACTCTGCCATGAACACGTGGTACAGTCGCTCACCATCGCCTCGCGGACACCAGTCTCGTTCACCACAAACACGTCGCCCATCTTCCCGTTCGCCGCAGCCACGTCGCATTTCTACACCTGTGGCGTTCGACCGCGTTCCTTCGGAAAACTAAGAACTGCAGCCCTCGGAGGTGGTGCTGCATTGACAACTACTGCAGCAAATCCTCTGTCTGTGCCCGCAAAGAGAAGTATAACTGACGTTAAAGTAGATGGCGTACCTGTCCAAGCACTCGTCGACACTGGAGCCCACATATCTGTGATGAGTGCTTGCCTACGTAGATGTTTAAAGAAGGTCCTCACCCCAGCAGCTGCACAAGTGCTTCGTGTGGCCTACGGTCGCGTGCTGGTAGTTCTCGGAATGTGTACTGTACGTTTAAGTATAGCCGGCCGCCCTACTTCTGTTCTCTTAGCTGTGATCGACAACTGCGCTCACGACGTTATCCTTGGGTTGGACTTTTTATCCAACCATTATACTCTCATCGACTGCGCAACCGGCATCCTTCAGTTGGAACTGCCTCAACTCGCTGATTCTCCAAGCACCGCGCCGCCACCGCGCTTGTGCTCGCTTGAAGATGTGCGTCTGTCACCCGAGGCAGTCACTTACGTCGCTTTGACCGCACAGCCACAGGTTCCTGACGGTGAATATGTGCTTCGCCCCATCGCCAACGTGCTTTTGAACCGAAACGTTGCTGTTCCGCATACGCTGATCACGGTTACGAATAATGACGTCGTTCTCCCGCTTCTGAACTTCAGCCTGTGCCCTCAAGTGCTTCCGGCCGGCATGTTCTTGGCCAGCGTTTCTAGTACGTCCGAATTTGACATTGAGAGTATGGATGTCGAGAGTGGATTATTAGCACCAATTGCAGCTCACAGCTCTGATTCTTTCATGGATGACTTCGCCAAACTGATTGCAACTGACCTCACCTCTGCTCAGGCCAAGGACCTCCGTCTCCTGCTCGAATCGTACAGCGACATCTTTTATTTTGGCGACCACCCTTTCGGCCAAACATCTGTTGTTCACCACCGTATAAACACTGGAGACATGAATCGTATTCGTCGGCGTCCCTATCGTGTATCACATGCTGAACGTAGAATAATCCAATCAGAAGTGGACAAAATGCTCTACAAAGGGATCATCGAACCATCAGCTAGTCCTTGGGGTTTGCCAGTCGTCTTCGTGAAGAAAAAAGATGGTACCGGGCGTTTTTGCGTCGACTATCGCCATTTAAACAAGATCACGCGAAAGGACGTCTACCCATTACCACGCATCGATGACGCCTTGGACTGCTTGCACGGAGCTACATACTTCTCGTCCATTGATCTTCGATCCGTCTACTGCCAGATTTCTGTTGATGAAATGGACCGCGAGAAGACTGCCTTCATAACACCTGATGATTTATATCCGTTCAAAGTATTGCCCTTTGGCCTATGCAATGCTCCTGTGACATTTGAACGAATGATGGACTCTAGTTGAGAGGCTACAAATGGACCACCTGTCTTTGTTATCTTGACGACGTTATTGTTTTTTCTCCCACGTTCAGCAGCCACTTTACGTGACTCGCTGCAATTCTTGCGGTCTTCCGAAAAGCCGGCCTTCAGCTGAACTCTACGAAATGTCAATTCGGGCGCTGTCAGATTACCGTGTTGGGACATCTCGTTAACGCAACCGGTGTACAACCAGATCCGGATAAAGTTCGCGCCGTTCGCAGTTTCCCTGTGCCTCGTTCTGCTTCTGACGTGCGCTGCTTCCCCGGCCTGTGTTCTTATTTTCGCCGTTTCGTCAAAAACTTCGCCGACGTTTCTCGCCCTTTCACAGATCTTCTAAAGAAGAACACGCCTTTCTCATGGGGCCTGGAGCAGGCTCACGCGTTCGCCGCTCTCATTGGCTTTCTGACCACCCCTCCCATACTTGCCCACATTGATCCATCTGCACCGACCGAAGTCCACACTGACGCCAGTGGCCACGGCATCGGTGCTCTTCTCGCCCAGCAGCAGAATGGAACCGAGTGCGTAATAGCTTACGCCAGCCGCCTGCTCTCACCTTCTGAGAGGAATTACTCCATCACCGAGCGTGAGTGCTTGGCTTTAGTGTGGGCTGTCGCCAAGTTCCGGCCATATTTCTACGGCCGCACGTTTTCGGTCATTACAGACCACCATGCCCTCTGCTGGCTGTCTTCCCTCCGGGACCCGACAGGACGGCTGGGTCGCTGGGCTTTGTGGCTCCAGGAATTTTCTTTATTGTCATCTACAAGTCTGGACGTCTGCACAAGGACGCTGACTGCCTCTCTCGTCATTCCGTGGATCCTCCTGATCCTGTTGCACATGATCCGGAGACCTGCGTGTTGGCTTTCACTGACATGTGCGACATGCGCGCTGAACAACATCGCGACGAGTCCTGGTGCGACTCACTGGTTCCATAAAGGAACGGTTTGAGGCGGCTGACGTGGACGACGTCAGATAGAGGTGAAGGCACGGTAGCATCCAGTGGAGACACTTCATATGTGACAGGCGTCACCTGGCGGAGGATGCGATAAGGGCCGTAGTATCGCGAAAGAAGTTTCTCCGAAAGACCGACACGTCGAGATGGAGACCAAACTAGCACAAGAGCACCTGGTTCGTATTCGACATCGCGGTGGCGCTGATCGTAACGGCACTTCTGACGTGTCTGTGAAGCAGAGAGACGAAGACGGGCAATCTGGCGTGCCTGGGTCGCTGTGGTTATGACATCACGAGCGTACTCCGTCGGCGAGTCGACTGTGGTTGAAAGAAGAGTCTCGAAAGGCAAGGTCGGTTCACAGCCATATAGAAGGTAAAAGGGCGAATAACCAGCTGTGTCGTGGCGCGAGGAATTGTACGCAAACGTGACAAATGGTAAAGCAGTGTCCCAGTCGCGATGATCGGAGGAAACATACATCGCGAGCATGTGAGTTATTGTCCGGTTCAGGCGTTCAGTAAGACCGTTAGTTTGAGGATGGTAGGCTGTAGTAAGCTTGGGTTTAGTAGCACAGGATCGAAGTAAGTCGTCGATGACTTTGGCAAGAAAATATCGCCCGCGATCGGTGAGAAGTTGACGAGGTGCGCCGTGGTGTAAGATAACGTCGTGAAGCAAGAAGTCAGCGACGTCTGTAGCGCAACTGGTGGGAAGGGCTCTTGTAATGGCATAGCGGGTGGTATAGTCCGTAGCGACGGCAATCCACTTATTCCCGTCGTTTGATATAGGGAATGGTCCGAGAAGATCAACGCCAACGCGAAGAAAAGGGTCGGTTGGTATATCCAGAGGCTGCAGCAGACCAGCGGGATGTACAGCTGGTCGTTTTCGGCGTTGACACGACTCACACGCGGCGACATAGCGACGGACGGAGCGGTTGAGACGGGGCCAGAAAAGTCGTCGCCGAATTCGGTCATAGGTCCGAGAGACGCCAAGGTGTTCAGCAGTGGGAACGTCGTGCAGTTGCTGGAGTACAGTCTGCTGAAGATGAGACGGAATGACGATTAGCAGCTCGGGCCCGTCTGGGTGCATCTTGCGGCGATACAGGGTGCCATTTTGTGGTACGAACATGTGAAGGGATGGGTCAGACGGGTCAGAGAGCAGGCGTTCGATAAGCTGCCGTAACGATTCATCGCGTCGCTGTTCAGCCCCTATGTCTTTCAAGGCGGAAAGCGAGAGAACGCAAATCGGTGCGGCATCCACTAAATCGTTCGGTGCATAGACGGGGTGACGAGACAGGCAGTCGGCGTCCTGATGTAAACGACCCGACTTGTAGACTACAGTGTATGTGTATTACTGAAGGCGTAGGCGATAACGCGGTTGTGTCCACGTTGGCGTTGGGCTAAAATTGCGCTGATGCCGTATCCACTGGCGTCAGTGCGAATTTCTGTCGGAGCAGAAGCGTCAAAATGGGCGAGAACAGGTGGTGTGGTGAGTAGCGTGATGAGGCGCGAGAAAGAAGTCGCTTGTTCAGAGCCCCAGCAGAAAGGAACGTCTTTCTTGAGGAGGTCAGTCAGGGGACGAGCAACATGCGCAAAATTTTGCACAAACCGGCGGAAGTAAGAACAAAGACCTATAAAGCTGCGAACATCTTTGGCAGAGGTCGGTACAGGGAAATTCTGCACTGCACGAACTTTAGCGGGATCGGGGCGAATTCCTGACGAATCGACGACATGTCCGAGCATGGTTATTTGGCGGTGACCGAAGTGGCACTTGGACGAGTTGAGCTGCAGGCCAGCGGCGCGAAATACGGAAAGCACAGATGAAAGTCGTTCAAGATGGGCCGCAAAAGTGAGAGAGAATACGATGACGTCATCCAAGTAACACAAGCAGATGGACCATTTCAATCCACGCAAGAGCATGTCCATCATACGTTCAAAGGTCGCCGGGGCATTGCACAAGCCGAAAGGCATTACCCTAAACTGATAGAGGCCGTCAGGTGTAACGAATGCGGTCTTCTCACGGTCCATTTCATCCACGGCAATTTGCCAATATCCGGAGCGAAGGTCTATTGATGAAAAATAAGTGGCACCGTGAAGAGAGTCCAGAGCATCGTCGATCCGTGGAAGCGGGTATACATCTTTCTTGGTGATCTGGTTTAGATGACGATAGTCCACGATAGTCCACGCAGAATTGCCAGCTGTTGTCCTTCTTTGTGACGAGCACAACAGGGGAAGCCCACGGACTGGAAGAGTGTTCAATAATCCCTTTTGCAAGCATTTTGTCAACTTCGCTCTGGATAACTTGTCGCTCAGAGGGCGACACCCGGTATGGCCGTCGGCGAAATGGTGCCGCATCGCCGGTATTTATACGATGCTTCACAACCGTAGTTTGACCCAAAGAGCGATCGTTCAGGTCGAAAATGTCGGCGAAGGACTCGAGGAGGTCATGGAGCTCTGCGGCGAATGGGGGGTCGAGGTCCGGCGCAATCATCTTTGCAATGTCGTCGGCCGGGGCAGATTCAGAAGGCGCAGAACGAGCACTGGTCGAAGATGTCGCAACAGATAGTGCTGAAATATAGCACTCGCGGGACGGTGACAACGTGTCAAGTGACATCCCTCGAGGAAGTACCTGAGGGCACTGGCCGAAATTGAGGATGGGAAGACAGGTCTGATTGGCCGCTACAGAAATGACGGTGTGTGGGAAGGAGACATTGTGGGAAAGCAGGACTGAAGTCGCTGGATTGAGGACATAGTCTCCGTCTGGAACAGGTGAAGAGGCGAAAACAGTGCTTGGGGAAGAAGAAGAATAAAATCCGCAGAAAAAAAGCTGAGTTGGGGCTTGAGCAGGAAGGTCATCGGAAAGGGGTAGGTCGAGTTGGACAACACCGGCTGAACAGTCAATCAGAGCAGAA
Source organism: Dermacentor silvarum (assembly GCF_013339745.2). NCBI lineage: Eukaryota > Metazoa > Arthropoda > Arachnida > Ixodida > Ixodidae > Dermacentor > Dermacentor silvarum. Next base: position 374,544,054 of record NC_051154.1, on the reverse strand, counting down.
TGGGTGGTCAAAAAGTCGAGGCCTAGGATCACATCGTGGGGGCAGCGTTCGAGCACACTAAACAAAACGGACATGTGACGTCCGGCGACACTGACACGTGCAGCACACATTCCGAGCACAGCCGGAGTTCCACCGTCGGCGACCCGTAGCAGTCGAGTCGGAGCAGGAGTAAGGACTTTCTTCAGGCGCGTTCGAAGGTCAGCACTCATGATGGAAACTTGCGCTCCAGTGTCGATGAGTGCTGTAACAGGCAAACCATCCACGTCCACGTCCAAAAGGTTCCGATCAGTAGGCAGGGTCAACAGAGGAATTTCAGGCCGGGGTGCTAGAGCAGCGTCACCTCCCGGAGCTGCCCCAGTCAGTTTCCCGTCGGAGAGCGGCGACGGTAAGCAGGGGACGGGGAACGACGCAGCTGGGGTCAACGGGAGCGGCTACTGTGCGGTGATGATGAGCGGTTAGTCGCAGTGACTCGGGCGTTGTCAGGTGCATCTTCGAACTCGGTGGGGGGCGCAGGCGGGCGAGGATTCAGTGGGGAGCGGCGGTAGGCGGGAAAGCTTGGTCGAGAGAGGGCCGGCCAGGAACTTCGGTAATGGCGAGAGATGTGGCCCACACGTCCACAATAGAAGCAGATGGGTCGATCATCATGTGTGCGCCATTCGGCCGGGTTGCGATAGCTCGGGTAAGGACCGCTCTGGTTCCGGTAAACAGGGGCAGAGGCAGCAGACGAAGCGAAGTCAGGACGGTTGGCGGAGCACATTGCACGTTGCAGACCCACATTGGAAAGTTTTTGGCGAACGACCGATTGAATGAGGGACACGAGCGGCCGGGAATCGTCAAAGCACTGCGTCACTTGTGTGGCAGGAGATGCTGCTTCAATTTTTCGCCGGACTATACGTACGACGTTCTCGGAGGGAGTGGGCTCACGCGGAAGACAAAGGTCTTCACACGTCGATGAAGCAGCGGTGTTGGGTAGGCGCGTGAACTGCTGAACTATGCGGCGGCTTTTCGCTTCTTCAAAGCGGCGACATTCGTTAATGATCTCATTGACTGTGTTGATGTTCTTATACACGAGAAGGTTAAACGCGTCATCCGCTATGCCTTTTAAAACGTGACTGACCTTGTCTGCCTCTGTCATGTTTTTGTCCACCTTGCGGCAAAGAGCCAAGACGTCCTGGATGTACGCCACGTAAGATTCAGTGGACGTCTGTGCACGGCTCCCAAGGTCCTTCTGAACCGCACGTTGGCGGCCGATGGGCTTGCCGAACAAATCACGAAGCTTCTGTTTGCATTGCTCCCAACTGGTAATCTCTTCTTCGTGTGTCTCGAACCAGACTCGTGCCGTTTTTTTTTTTTTGAAGTAGTATATTACGTTGGCCAGCATAAGCGTGTTATCCCCCCTGTTGCTGGCACAGACCCGTTCGTAATTTGCCAACCAGTCATCGACGTCAACGTTGTCAATCCCAGAAAACATGCCAGGGTCGCGGGGCTGGGTTAGGATGACCGTCGGTGGCGTCGACGAGGCCGCGGTTGAAGACTCCCCTTCTGATGACATGGCAGCCAGGTTACGTCCGCTGCGGAGCTCCGTCTTGCGCAAGTGAGTACCCCACACCTCCACCAATAATGTTACGGGAAGGAAGAAACGTACTGGTTTTACAGACGGGTTTTAATGGCTGCGCAGAGAAGCGAAAACCCAAAATCTTCTTTGTCTTCTCCCAGGGCACCAAACATGTCCTCTTCTTTCCACCTTACGCACTGTGAAAATATTATCGAACCGGGATAAAATTTTTGTGGATGATTGTGTACTGTTTGCGAGGGCATCTAATGAGTCATTGTTTTTATTGGCGGTCGACTTGAAGCGAGTATAAAAATGGCGTGTCACTAATAGCATGTTCCTAAGCATAAATAATTATGTAGACATTAGCTTCGCTACAAAAAATGTAACAAAATCAGATATAAGTATTTGTTGAATGGCCAGTTAAAATAAAAAAATAATTCACCAGTGAAATATTTAGGTCTTATGCTGTCAGATCGAGGATGGCTTTTGGTCATAAGATGTTAATACCGTAGTTAGAAATGCAGGGAATGCCCTTCACTTCTTGCAACAAAGTTTAAAACAAAGAATTACTAACGTAAAAGAGTAGCGTAAAAAACAAGTTTTACCAATGTTGGTGTAGGCATGCCCTGTGTTGAATGCGGTTTCTGATGTGCATATCAATGCAGCATTGGGTAAACGTTAAAGAAACCCACGTGGACTAAATTAATCCGGAGTTCCCCACCCCAGCGTGCCTCATAATCAGATCGTGGTTTTGGCACGTAAAGCCCAACAATAAATTTTTTTGCATAATAATGCTCTAGAAAAAGTCCAATCCGTCGCAACACTGTTCGGCCTGGGGATATACAACCGCTTTCTAAGTGTAAGAGGAAAAAATAACGACTGGATCCTTTTGCTTGAACAGGGAAGCAGGTTACGTCTTAAGCTGCTTTACTCAATCTTTCATAATCATATTGACACGTATACATGTTTATCTTTCACCGTTTACCGCTTTTCACCCGCTAACAAACACTAAACGTAATCGCTAGGCACAGCACGTGCCTGCATGTATCGGAAGTCTCTCGAACGTTATCGATGCTTCTATCCGTTGTCTCTTGTCACCGACGCTCATGTAATCTGATTGTATGAGCGATGCGAATTATCTAGAACTTTTGGGAAGACACGCGCGTACCAAGGAATATTCTGACACCTTCGATGACTCATGTATAAAACCCGACGCGTTTCGCCGCTGATCAGATTTCGCCGTTCGCCGTCTGTGTTCGCCGCTTTCGTTGTGCTTCGAGCGTAGCTTGCTTTTGTGGGCCTGCAAGGGTTCGCCGTCAACGCGCCACGTCCACAGCTTGGCGAGCGGCCACGTGACATCGCCGACTGCCTCGCCATGCAGAGCCCAGTGGCAACCACGATGACCACCAGGCTCGCCGTCACCTGGCCGCTACATCTCGCCGCATCGCCGGCTGTATGCCGGCCCAACCCGGGGCCGATCTCCCAGCCCTTACCCGGGAAACTAAACGCAGCAACCGATGGAGGTGCGGTTGCTGTACGACGCAATGCTGAAGATACTCCACCGCTGACGAACTAGATTCGCGAATCATCATGACGAGGTATCAGCATAACGCCTGGCAAGAGCCTTGACGACAACACTTTGCCGCCGAAAGTAGACCTACCAACACGACGTAGCCGCAGTGGAGCAAGCCAACGCAGCCGTGATCCGACGCCACGACTTAACCATAACGCCAGACGATGGTCCACCGATCTAGACGTGCGATTCGATGGTCATAATGTCACCGCTCTGGTCGACACTGGAGCAGACTATTCCGTCGGTAGTGGCGAGTTCGCCGCGAAGTTGAAGAAGGTGAAAACGGCCTGGCAAGGACCCGATATCCAGACAGCGGGAGGACACCTAATAACGCCGGCTGGAATCTGCACAGCGCGAGTCACGGTAAACAACCGCACTTATCCGGCGAGCTTCTTAATCCCGCAGCACGGCTCCAGGGATGTCATCCTAGGCATGGACTTTCTAAACCAACACGGTGCAGTCATCGACTTAAGGTCCAAGTCGATAACGCTTTCAACGCACAATGCGATACCACTGGATACAAACATCAGTTACCATGCCTTGAATGTGCTAGAAGAACAAGTCACCGTTCCGCCTCGCTCCAGCGTAAGGATTTCCGTCCGTACCGAAGTGCCTGCAGACATGGAGGGCGTCATCGAGGGCGATCATCACTTACTGCACGACCGTGAAATTTGCGTTGCTAGAGGCATAGCTGAGCTACGTGAAGGGAAAGCAAGAGTGATGCTCACGAACTTCGGCCACGAATACAAGCACATTAACAAAGGCACCATGGTCGCCTACATCGATGAAATAGTACACGCCGGTAGTGCTGTCGCCTTCACTGATTCTAGTACACCTGCAACGACGACTGTAGTACCTGAACCAACTTTCGACGTCAATCAGAACCTTCCCAATCATAAGAAAGAACAGCTAAAAGCTCTGCTCCTGCAATACAAGGACTGCTTCACGTCGTCGTCAAAAGTTCGAAAAACCCTCTGTCGCTAAGCAGCGCATCATAACCGACGAATATATCCGCCCACTCCGTCAGAGCCCGTACCGAGTGTCGGCGCGCGAACGCGAGGCCATAAGGCAACAAGTCGACGAAATGCTACGGGACGACATCATCTAGCCGTCCAAGAGTCCGTGGGCGTCCCCGGTGGTGTTAATAAAGAAGGATTTAACGCTAAGTTTCTGCGTCGATTATCGTCACTTCTATAAAATCACGAAGAAGGACGTATACCCTCTCCCACGTGTTGACGACGCCCTGGATCGACTCTACAACGCAAAGTTTTCCGTCAATGGACCTCATAAACTGGCTACTGGAAAGTCAAAGTCGACGAGAGGGACCGGGAGAAGACTACCTTTTTAACACCAGACGCACTGTTCGAGTTCAAAGTCATGCCGTTTGGTCTTTGCTCGGCACCTGTGACTTTCCAACGCATCATGGATAATGTACTGGCCGGCTTGAAGTGGCAGACTTGCCTCGTCTATTTGGACGACGTCGTTGTGTTTTCCTCAAGCTTCGAGGAACACCTCCGGCGCCTTCAAACAGTTCTTCAAGTAATCAAGACCTCCGGACTCACGTTAAAGCCAGAAAAGTGCCGCTTTGCATACGAGGAGCTCTTGTTTTTGGGCCATGTCATCAACAAGTCTGGAGTGTGCCCTGACTAACAGAAAACTGCGGCCATCGCTGACTTTCCTCAGCCCACCGACAAAAAGGAATTCCGTAGATTCCTTGGACTGCGCGCCTTTTACAGGCGCTTCGTTAAGGATTTTTCACGGATTGCTGAACCACTGACGTACCTCACGAAGGTCGACGTGGAGTTCAAGTGGGAGACGCCGCAAGTCGAAGCATTTCAAGAACTGAAGCGACGCCTGCAATCGCCGCCAATACATGCACATTTCTACGAAAACGCCGATACCGAAGTGCACACCGATGCAACCAGCGTATAGGGCTCAGCGCCGTGCTTGTTGTGAGGACTGATGGACTAGAAAGGGTTGTAAGTTACGCTAGCTGGTCGCTCTCGAAGGCGGAAACAAATTATTCCACAACCGAAAAGGAGTGCCTCGCCATCATCTGGGCTACTTCAAAGTTTCGCCCCTACCTCTAAGGCAGGCCCTTCAAAGTTGTGAGCGACCACCATGCCTTGTGGTGGCTAGCTGACTTGAAGGATCCTTCAGGTCGCCTCGCACGATGGAGTCTGAGACTTCAAGCATTCGACATCACTGTAGTTTAAAAGTCAGGGCGAAAGCACTCTAACGCCGACTGCTTGTCTCGAGCCCCCGTCGAACAACCGCCACAGGACGACCAGGATGACGACACTTTGTGGGGACCCATCAGTCCTTGTCTACTTGTCTCGCGCCCCCGTCGAACCGCCGCCACAGAATGACCAGGATGACGACACTTTCTTGGGACCCAACAACAGTGAGCTGACCCGGAACTAAGGAGCCTAGTAGACTACCTCGAAGGCAAGACCGTCATTGTGCCCAAGGTGATCAGGCGAGGATTGGCGTCGTTTTAGGGGCGAAGCTCCTTATAGCGGCACCCGTTCGTCCCCGTCGTAGTAGGTAGCCACGTCTAGTTTTATGAATTGCTCAATAGATGGCGTTGTGTGTCCGTATATGTATGTATACCCATATATACATTTATGTATGCGTATAGTATAACCGGAAGCCGACTTCCGCTTCCGGTTCCACTTCCGGTTCCGCTTCCGGAAGCCAGCTTCCGGCTTCCGGAGAACGCTTCCGGCGTTTTATGAAAAAAAATTCCGAAAGTTGTGTCCGTAGCGCGGAATCGAACCAGGGACCCCTCGCTTCCGAACGCGCGGCGCTAACCACTACGCCACAAAGCGCACATAGACACACGCACCACGATGGCAATAAATACCCAACATTAACGAAAGGTAGCGTTTCTAGCGCGTTTCTAATGCGTTTGTGCTAGCGCGTTACGGCCCGTGTAAGAAGCTGGTGTAAGACGCTGTGGCCTCTCCGCCTTACCTTCAACGCTTTTCGAACGCGCTGCCCAAGGCGGTGGCAAGTCAAGTTCAAGTCGAGGAGCGTTTATGACTACGGGGGGTATACTCTCTCAGCAGTCATGTGATGGCGTCGGCAAACGCGGTGCACGTTCCGGCATGTGTAAATGGCTGCGTAAGACGCTGTGGCCGCTCCCCCTTACTAGAGAGTACTGCACGTTTCTAACGCGTTTGTGCTAGCGTCCCCTTAAGCGGGAGATCCGATGATTCCCTCCGGAGCTTCGCCCACTCATCATCATTCACCCCGTGGATATGCTGTGATTTTTTTCTAGCAAAACGACATTCTCTTAAAGACGAACTTCTTCCTCTTCGAACCAACTACCTCCTCGTGGTACCCTCAGCATTGCTCCAGTGGTTTTGCAAGCTCTCTATGACGACCCAACGGCTGGACACCTCGGTTTTTCCCGCAGGCTCGCGAGGATACAAGAAAAATACTACTGGCCTCGCCTCTCTGCCGACGTCACCCATTATGTAAGGACATGCCGAGACTGTCAGCGAGGCAAAACAAACACCGCCGTCAAGGCCAGCCGGACTTCTACAGCCGATCGAGCTACCTCGCCGACCGTTCCAGCTGATCCGGATGGACTTACTGGGGCCTTTTCCGACGTCGACGTCCGGGAACAAATGGATCGTCGTAGCTACGGACTACCTCACCCGCTACGCCAAAACAAAAGACTTGCCCAAAGGCAGCGCCGCCGAGATAGCCCGATTCTTCGTTGAGAACACCCTCCTGCGTCACGGCGCCGCAGAAGTCCTCATCATTGACAGAGGTACGGCCTTTACGGCAGAACTAACTCAAGCCATCCTGCGATACAGCCACACAAGTCATCGCCGGACCACCGCCTACCACCCGCAGACGAATGGCCTCACCGAGCGCCTAAATAAGACCATCGCCGACATGCTGGCAAGACGTGGGATGCCATCCTTCCGCACGTGACCTTCGCATACAACACGGTCGTGCAAGAAACAAGCACGTGGCGCCGTTCAACCTGGTCTACGTAGGGAAGGAACCCGGCAACGACGCTTGATGCCATGCGACCGAACGTCACCGACGAAGAAAATCTCGACGTTGCCAGCTATTTGCAGCATGCCGAAGAAGGTCGACAGCTGGCCCGCCTGTGCATCAAGAACCAGCAGAGGACCGACAGCCGACACTACAATCTTCGACGACGGTACGTCGCGTACCAGCCCGGCGACCTTGTTTGAGTCTGGACTCCGATACGGTGACGAGGACTTAACGAGAAACTGTTACGTCACTATTTCGGACTATACAAGATAATCCGACGTATTGGCGCACTGGACTGTGGTCGTGCCAAACGGCATTTCGCAATCACAGCGGCGCCGGGCACGACCTGAAGTCATCCACGGGGTGCGTCTTAAGCCTTTCTACGCCCGCTTAAGAACTTTGGTACTTTGTTACATTGTTATTGTTTGTTGCTTTTTCTCTCTCTCTGTACACGTGGTTTTGTTTTCGCTTTCTTTGTAACATCGGGACGATGCTTTTTAAGGGGAGGGTATTGACACGCATACATGTTTATCTTTCACCGGTAACCGCTTTTCACCGGCTAACAAATGTTAAACGTAATCGCTAGGCACAGGACGCGCCTGCATGTAGCGGAAGTTTCTCGAACGTTATCGATGCTTCTATCCGTTGTCTCTTGTCACCGACGCTCATGTAATCTGATTGTATGAGCGACGCGAAGTATCTAGAACTTTCTGGAAGACATGCGGGTACCAGGGATTATTCTGGGGCCTTCAATGACTCATGTATAAAAGCCGACGCGTTTCGCCGCTGATCAGATTTCGACCATAGAGAAAAAAATTCAACAAGAGGGGACACTCGGCAAAAACTGGCAACAGGAAACACGTCACCATACGTCACGCTATACTTTTGACACCGAACGTTAGCTGCCGCGAGCATCGAAAAATGAGGAAGTGAACTTAAGTTAACAGGCATTGATTTATTTTTTTTTATTCTTTGCCGCGAAAACTAACACGTTTTGCGTATAAATGAACTTAAGCTTTGCGACTTATTTTCCTTGCCTTACCTAGCCACAGGTCATTGACGTGCCAGATACATGCGTCATCCGCCAGACATTCCCCCGAAGCCAGCGAGGGCGGCTGCGCGCGCGTTTGAGCGCTCGCGCGCGGCGACCCGTCTGTCTCCTTTTTTTCTTTTTTAAATGTAACCTGGTTTATTGGGCTCTCGGCGTATTCTTGCGTTCCTTCTGCACTGCGACAAGACACCACTGCCCTATTGGACTACGGCAAGGTGAGAAATCTTGTTTCACAGTCTACGACGCAATTAGGCTTACGGCACGGGACCGAGACTTAAGACGCAGTTAGCGAAAAACAGCTCGGCCATCCTGGCGCAGTTAATTTGACTTAATGAATCGTGCTGAGACATGTTTCCGACGCTTCCTAGAGGATTATGGTAACTTATTTCGGTTTTTGAGCCACATTTGCCGCACAGGGCGCCATGACGCAGTTAGCGAGAACTTACTCGCCCGTGGTGCGTAGTCTAGTGCATCTTGCTAGGAGAAGTTTGTGCCGCTTTCTCGGACGCCAGACATTACTGAAAAGTAATTTTGTTACTTTCTGGGGTACTTTTGAGGCACGCTGGCCGTACAGCGCGCTGTGACGCAGTTAGCGATAAGCATCTCGGCCGTGGTGATAAAGTTAGTTTGGCGTGTAATGAATCTTAGAGGGACACGTCTGTGACGTTTTTTGTGGCTCCGCAACAACATATACCTTCTTTCGGTACTCACGCCTGTTGAAAACGCGACAGGCGATTGCCAAGAGTGATAACATGCGGTGTGCTGCTGGCGCCGGCAGAACGCGCGAACGACGAACATATCAGAAACTTGTAATTCGAAAATTACGTCTTCTAAAGGAGTGAAAAAAGGCATTGCACCCACGCATTTGTCTTGAGTGCCTGTTGCGTCCGTCTCTATGTATGTAGCGTACCGTCGCGTCGCCCGAGGCCAAGTTTTGGAAACGCGAAGTCGCTGGTGTATTTGTGCTGCCAAAGTGCAGGAAATAATGCCCGGAAATGGGGGAACGCTTGGAAATCAGATATTTTCATATATGTTTGGGTTGAGTCGGGTATTTTCTACGCCATGTATGTAAAAACGAATTGCTTTTGTTTGTAATGCCGCCCATTCACCGCTCTCGCACGTTTCGCCTCTACACGCACTATTCCTATGTCTAAATACCAAAATGAATCATGCTTGTAACATGCTGTTACGTGCTTGCAAATGTAACATGCTTGTAATTTACTTTTTTTTTTTCAGCTGGTGCCGTCCGGTGGAGCTTCATGCAGGAACTACTGCCTTACCTGCTGGTGTCACAGCGTTGGATGAACGCACAAAAAGCGCGGAACGAGCTTTTATATAGAGCAAAAGAAATATTTCCTCATTGCACAAAAGGTCTTGCGTCTACTTTGTGAAATTTCACGTGGCACAGATTTGATGGGACTTTACGAGATCGTTCGCCATCATTCTTACTAAATAATAAACCGATTCTGCACGAAGAGCAAAAGAAAAAAAAAGGGGGGGGAGGGGGGGGGGCGCAGCCGTCGTGCTAGCTTGCGTTCAAAATACGCGCGCTCAAAACCGAAACCGGAAGTGATGTAAGCGATTGACACCGACCGCTTGTCACGCTGCAGTCAATTCGGCCGCTGGGCCCTATGGGAGTGTCCCCTCTTGTTGAATTCCTTTCTCTATGTTTCGACGATCGCCGACTGTATTCGCCACTTTCGTTCTGCTTCAAGTGTAGCTTGCTTTTGTGGGCACATGTTCGCCCAATAAAGAATCAGTTTCGTCATGCACAGTTTTACGACTGTTCACTTCAGCGTCACTACTAGGTGACAATATTAATGATATAGAGTAATGAATGGTTGACGACATGTCGCATTCTATGTATTAGATCACAGTCCTCTTTATGACGACACCCTTTTTACCTATTGCACGACGCGTCATGGCAGCGTGTATCGTTTTGGGCCATTATAATCGAGAGGTACAGACCAACCCGACAGGCGTTGTCCGCTCAAAAGTTCTTACTCACGCAGAAGAGCATTCGTGCGCTTTTCTTTACCACAACTTGCTGCACGAGAACTCATGCGACGATTATTTGCTGTGTTCATAAGGCGTATTTTATTTCGCACCATCACGCGTGTTCCAGCCGTCCATGTGATTTTCGCATTATTCGTGGTACGTGATTGTATTATTGCGGAAAGTATTAAATGCCCCATTAAAGCTGTTTCACATGCTGCGACTGGAGCGATGAAAATCGTCGCAGTTGCACGCGTCGCCATGCAAATTTTAGAGGGCTCATTTCACATGATAGTGATTTCAATAATGTGGCTGGTGCCACGCCCGGGGTTGCTTACGGCCAAATTTTGAGGCAGACTTCGCATAATTTTGAAATGAAAAACCTGTACTGTTTTTCAAAAATAGTGTAATGAAAAATCCTGTGCGCTACAGAATTATTGACCAGTCTTTAAGACGAGTAAATGCTATGGGTGTTTTGTGATTCAAAAGCAAATCAAAGTTTGATTTGTTTTAGAGTGCGCAACAGCGCTTATGAAGTTCAATGCGAGATGACGTGGCGGACGTAAACAGCTGTTCGCAGTTGGTCGTTCAGCGCTGCGTGCTGTTTCGTGTGTCTTTTATACGTGTGTCGTTCTTCCTTCAATAGAAGAAATTAGAAGAGGAGCTATCAACAAGCCCCCCTAGCTGTTGTCATCGTATATGCAGTATTCGGAATTCGTCTGCAGCGAAGTCGTCATTGCAATGCAGAGAGGTTCCCGCGCTACCCGTGCTTAACGTCAGCTTCTGAAGAAAGGATGTGTGTATATTGCTTCTAATTGCGCATATGCGGCTCCTTCTCCTAGTAATATTCTTGCACCAAACTTCGCAACAAGCACCAACCCAAAAAGAAATCACAGCATATCCACGTGGTGAATGATGATGATGGGGCGAAGCTTCGGAGGGATCATCGATAAACCGTGAATACTCCGAGTAATTCGCCTGTGGGCGAACGTAACGTCGAGGAAGTCCCGCTTAAAACGCGCGTCGGCACCTTAAGACCGAGCTCGCCTGATGCGTTTTGTGGCCACTTCACGAGCGATCACAGCCTCGGGATCTGCCTGTCGATAAGCGCGCTTTCGCGCCGATTCCATGTTGCTTAGTAATTCCGAGAGTCGCACTGCGGGTTCTTGGCGCCGCCGCCGTAGCGCCGCTGCTTCGCGTTCGCGAACGCCTGAGTCTTCGCGCCGCAGTCGTGCCGCTTCTGCCTCTCGTTCTCGCACTACGGGGTCTTCGCGCCGCCGCCGCGCTGCCTGTCGTGAAGCCGCGGCCTCCCGGGCTCTCACTGCTGGATTCTGCCTGCGAGCGCGCGCCGCCGCCACCTTCCGTGCTCTCCGCTCCGCAGCCTTGTCTTCCATCCGGCGACTCCGAGCGAAAGAGAAAGCACGCCAAGAGCGAGCACCTTTTATTGCGATAGCAATTATATGGACACTCAAAAGCAGATTTCTGCCGTCGGCGTCGCCGTCGCCATCGCCGTCGCCGTGAGGTTCCGTATGACGTCATTTGGAGAAGAAATCGTCGCCGCGCGCCGAACGCTGTATGTGCGAGTGAAAGGGCGCGAGGGGCGCGTCTTTCACGGGGAGTGAACGCACGGCGGAGAACAAACGCGCGTTCTGCGCCGTGCTCGCTTAAGGGCTGCAGAAGTAGGCGTCTCTGTTCTCCTTCACAATCACCATGTATGTAGAGCAAACGCGCCTTCTTCCGACGAGCGAGAGGCCATGGGGAGGGGGAGGGAAGGGAGGCGACGTTTAGCTGCGGCACGCAGTGCCTACTTATATCAGAGGCTCCGGCAACAGTCACCAACGCCGCACGCATTTTTTCTTTCCTCCTTTCCATATATAGAGAGCAAACGCGACTTTTTCCGTCGCGCGAAAGGGTGAGGGGGGGGGGGAGGTAGGGGAGGCGACGTTTAGCTGCGGCACCAAATGCGTATTTATATGAAACGCCGCGCGCGTTCGCTGCGAACGCGGGCAAAACGCCGATGGCGTCGACAACAGTTCTGCGAGTTGCTGGTGCTGCTGCATGTCCAAGTTTATACAGCTGATAAAACTACTATCCTTACTCCGTATAGCTCTCTACTAATTTGCTATCGCAATTGATGCTTCGCCTTTCGGGCGAAACTGCGACATCTTTTTATTATAACACCCCCTAGCGATAACCCGTCGCACTGCATTGTAGGTTTTCTCATGAACTATACGAAAAACTAGCGCCATCTAGTGACATTATATACACTTTTATATAGAAAGATCGACACTTACGCCATCTAGAGAACACTTCATAAAACAACAGGTGGCTACATACTACATCGGAGGAAGGACAAACCCACGCCCTAAGGAGCTTCGCCCCTAAAAGCTCACGTCTGTCCCTGAAAGAAGCTGCAAATGATCTGTGTGTAATTACTGAACATAGATTATAATTTGTGTTGTGAACTTTAATCTTAGCGCCAATCTGGTTCGTCCATGGCGGCGCGTGTGCTGTTATTATGCATACAAGCCCTCTCTGAATATGTTGAAAACCGTAAGAGCAGACACCACAATTGTTCTAAGAGCTGCAGTCACTTGTGTACGTAGTATCCTAGCATTCTAACAGACATAGACGTCGTATACTTTCTCGTCCTCTGTCTCGCGCTTAGTATGCTGGGACCCTGTATCAAGAAGCTTAAGTCAGTATGCTGTAGTACGTAGCGCAGCGATGTAGCCCTATGGCAAACATTAAATACCTTGTTAGGAATACGTTTGTTTGTTTAATAACAAAATAGAACGCTAAAGCTTTGTATTCGTAGTGGCAAGCGTAAATTGAGAAGCTATCAAAACTATCCGCCAATGGCATGCGTGTGCTTCTGCCTGCTTAAGCACATTATCTTAAAGTGTGGCTGAAAACCCCCGATAACCAAAAACACATGCAACTGGAGCAGGTGCTATGCATCCTTTCCTGGAAATGAAAGCCAGCATCCCAATCTGTTGAGCTAGTCATGTGTTTAACCTGTATTAGACCAATGTTAGAGCATGCTAACGAGAGCCAATTCAAACTAGATTATTTGATCAAAATAGAATGTGCAGGGAAAGCGTCAAGGTACAATCTAATTTGGTATTCCCGAAGCGATTGTATTAGCAAAACTTTATACCTCCATGAATTGCCTGCATTAACCCAATGCTGAAAACAGGGGAAGCTGATTCCCTTTCTTGCTGTTGAAAAGCTGATTGAATGTCAATAACATACTACATATGTTCTGAGGGAAAGTGAGGGGCACTGACAATATGTCTAAGCTTTTGTATGAGCTTTCTTCATGAACAAGAATGCAATAAAACTTTACCTTTGCAAGTCTCCGAATCCAAACATTGTCAAACTTTTCAGGTGACCCCATTACATTTTTTAAGACATAAACATTACAAAGTGTGCCTAAGTACAAGTACAGAATGAACACACTTGAGTGGCCAGCTGCGAATGCAACAGCGTCCATAGCTACTACCTCGAGGTAACTAGTAGGTTCCACGTATGTATCTCTTATAGCCCATGTACCTGGCAAGGGGAATGATTATGCGTGGTCCCATTGCAGCGTTGGCCTGTGCTTTTTTTCTTCTTTTTTGCAATAGGTGGCAGCCAACTGATTCCGTCTGTTCATGTATTTAACATTTGTCTGCATCTTATTATGTTCATGGGTTTGTATCATGTTCCGATTGTTGTACTTGTAGTGATGCAAGCATCTTTTTTATTATATAGCACCACAGTCATTTATTCAACTTTGTGTAGAAATGTACAAAATGTGGCCACCCAGTAATGGCCAAGATAGCCAGCAGCATTGGCAAAAAACATGATGCAGGTCCAATGCACTTGCTGGAATAGACATGAGGCGAAGCTTTCATGCAACTGTTAAATAAATTCTATATAACTTCACTGTGTACAGTTGTCCTTATTTCATCCGATGCAACACGTACTCATATTCAATGTTTGCATATGCCCCACACAGGTCACATAATGTAATGTATACAAAGCTCGGTGAACTCACTGAAACGTCGGCTCACTAATATTTCGACCTAACCATGAGGCTGAGTTTGTGTGAACATGGCTGAGTTGAATTTTCGTGAATATGAGTAAGAGCAAGCTCGGCTGAGTAAACGTTTGGTGAATATTGTCACGGGGTAGTCAGGGCAAGCTCAGCTGAGCATAATTTTGATGAATATCAGAGCGAGCTCAGCTGAGTAAGATTTTAGTGAATATGAGTCAGAGCAAGCTCGGTTGAGTAGAATTTTGATGAATATGAGTCATAGCAAGCTCAGGTGAGTAGAATTTTGGTGAATATGAGTCAGAGCAAGCTCGGCTGAGTAGAATTTTAGTGAATATGAGTCAGAGAAAGCTCGGCTATGTAGAATTTTGGTGAATATGACTCGGAGCAAGCTCGGCTGAGTAGACTTTTCATGAATATGAGTCAGAGTAAGCTCGGCTGAGTAGAACTTTGGTGAAAATGAGGCCGAGCAAGCTCAACTGAAGCAAGCACGGCTGAATAAAAGTTTGATGTATTTGACTCAGAGCAAGCTCGGCTAAGTAGAATTTTGGTTAATATGACTCCGAGCAAGCTCGGCTGAGTAGAATTTTGATGAATATGAGTCAAAGCAAGCTCGGCTGAGTAATGATGGGATATGGTTATACGAGTTTATGCAGTAACACGTGTAATTGCAAACCCATTAGCAACATTTCTGCATCTTGAGGGACAAAGCCTTTGCCTCGTGATGCGTCTGCACACTTTATTAGCGGTGGACATGCAAGAACCACCCACACTTGAAAAGATGCTATCATTCGCATGAATGGGTGCAACCATCTGACTTCGCTGCAGAATTTTGAGCTGCTTATTAATGTGTTATCTACTGCTTATAAAAACAAGCTGTTTGCCCTGCTTGTCACATTGTTGCATGTGTTTTACAGGAAGTCGAGAGAGGGCTGCATGGAAAGGCAAGGATATTTATGGCGAAGTAATTAGTTTCTTAGAATACTGCGATATGGTACAACCAGCATAAACAAAATAAATTCGATGCACTGAAGCATGCGAAATATGCAATTACCTTTTAATGTGATGGTTAATACTGGTGCAGTAAGGATACAAAGTCTGCAATACATTGAAGGTTTATTGGTTTTTGTGCAGGAGAAATATGATACATCAGAAAAATGAGATAAACCTTTTTCAATAATGCTTCGAAAAGAAATTGACGATGCTGTTTCTTCTCAGTCAAAGCTTTAAAAATGCTATTGTAGAACATTCATTACGATATATAATCTACACGTTCGGTTTGCGAGCTTCATAAGCAGTCGCGTCTCGCAGCGGAAATAACCTTGCAATCAGATAATTCATTGGGGAAAACGAACTGCACCATTTGACCGCAGCACTTGTCCGTAGTTGCATATTCTTTAAATTATTCCGTCCGTAAAAGCATACCGCGCTACAACTGTGGTGTTTTCGTATATCGCGAGTAGCTTGTAAAACGAGAAAATTAGGACGTCATCCGAAGACCATGTCTTCCCATGAGGGATGCCTCGTAGTATTTACCAACTCGCAGCGCGTGTGAATAACGGAAAATCACTCAAAAGTACGTACTGTCAGCACCTGAAGCCAACGTAAATAAAGCGTTGTGCGATAAGCCACCTAGCGTGCCAACAAACACATAGAAATCACAGAACTGTATCTGACCTACGAGTTTTTATCTGCCTTGTTCGCGTGTCGGTGCTGATGGTATGTAGCGCTTGCGCAATCCAAGGCTCCACTCAATTGAGTGTTTTAGCTAAGCGCTTGCTGTCCGCTCCGCTCAGACAAAAGCCACACAACTGCTTAGCGGGAACGCTGTGGCGCTTGCGCACAACGCTCATACCATCAGCGGAACGGAGATCGCATCCCTTGCTCCGCTACAAAGCCGACTGAGCGGAGCGTGAGAGTGTGTCTACTTGGCCTCTTCGTCGTTTTGCAGCCGACTTGATAGCGCGTCGCTCGCGTCTCGGCAAGACGCGCTTATCAAATGCGAAACCTACGCAGTTCCAAGCAGTATCTCAGAGTGTGAAATCTGAGCGGAGCGGAGCGTTAGTGGCGCTCTGCTAAAACTGTCTGATTAGTTGCACTGTTCGAGGCTTGTTGAGCCAAAATTTAGACACAAAAAAGTATCTATAAACGTTGCGTTGAGCGACCGTCGCCATTTCGCAAAACAAACCGCTAAATATCTCTCGGCGCAATTTCGGCGGAAAATCGCCACAATCGCGGTGACGTTTCGACCAATCGGCTGGTCGCAGCCAAAAATCGCGGGGTGGCACTGCGACTGCGATTTTCGTCGCATGGGACGGAAATCGCACTTCCGGTGCGGTGAAAATCGCATCACGTGAAACAGCCTTTAGGCGAAAATCTGGCGGCGTGGTCAGCGGTGTGACCGACCGATGGTACAAAAAAATGCACAAAGACGAAGAGTAAATACACGTGAAAAAGTGCTCGCATTGACGTCAAATTGCATAGAGAGGTTCCTGTAAACAAACGAAGTTAATTGCTTTGAAAAAAATAAAACATTCAGTACATTTTGGTCCGGGTGGGAATCGGGCCCCCGGGGTTCGAGACGAGCACGCTTCTCCGACGCCATGGCAGCTCCACGATTCTAGTTGACTAAAGGCGTGGCCTAGGGCGTGCGTCATTGGGCACGGGACGGCGAAGGTTCGATTGAGATAGCAAATTAGTAGGCAGCTATATTAGTAGACAACTAAGGCGAGTAGTTTTATCGGCCGTATATAAACGGTCACTTACTAACTATATATACATTAGCAAGGATGGTGTCACGCGCGCACAAGTAAGCGTGCACAGATCTCCCTTGATTAACGCGGAAACTTGCTGTGAAAACTCTGGAGGGATGAAGCGCAACAGCAGAAAGCGAACTGACTTTCGTGCTGCCTCTCGCTTCGACTCAAACTAGGCAGCGAAAACACAGTGTACGCGAAGCTACCAGCACTCGGCGCACTTTGTCCAGATCGCTTTCTATATAGGGCCCGCGCGGTCGCACATGGCCGCGCCGTATGCAGCCGCCGCCGGAGTAGAATCCCCTCGGTGCCTTGCACGCGACCGAAGACGGCACGCCTCCTCCCCGCTTTCAGGCGTACGTACAGCATACGGCGCACAATGACGATGTCATCACCCTTGGATTTTATATGGAACATCAAGGTGACGCCGACGGCAGAAATGCGCCTGGAGGGTCCATCTAATTGCTATTGCAATATAACATTTCACCAAATGGAGTATAATGCTTTCGCATTCCCACACGTAATCAGTCTTAAGTGTCTATCGATTTTTTTGTTATTTGTTTATTTTCTAATGCCATGATATTTACGTCCCGCTTCCTATCGTAGACAGCATTTCTGTCTGTTGTACGCATACATTAGTTCACGCTGTAAGCTGCAGGATCAGCAAAAGCGTGGGCACAGATACTACGTCACTTAGACTTAGCGTTGAATTGAAACTAAGAGCAATATAATAGAAGGCTGAGGCTAACAGTACGGAAGACGAGAGTGAGTTGTACAAGAGCCAGAACGTTTGATAATTAGGAACGGTTAGGCTGTTTTTCATTGGAAAATGCGTAAGCATTTCTATGCCTAAGCAACGAGGAAACCCGTCCGTACGCGTGGGTCACCTAAGACGAAAAGCACGGCAGCAGCTTTTTCACAACAAATCCGTGCAGGGGCAGGGCCTCGCCTCTATGACGTATCACTATTTGCTTTTTTCCCCTCTCTGTTTGGCGGCGCGGTCGGTTGTGCCACGGTGCCGCGGCACAGCACGCCATGGCACGCGGCTTTTTTGTTTTGGCAAAACATAAGTAAGCAGAAAACTGTGGTTTATTCAGTTTTTATTAGCAACCTACCGCACATTAAAACATTCAATACTACAACACAATAATGTAGAACTGAGTAGCTCATTATTCAGTACAAGTGGGCGCGTTCTGTACCACGATCACACATACATAAGACATCTTCCTACAAGAACCTTACCCGCCGGGGTGGCTCAGTCAGCTAAGGCGTTGCGCTGCTGAGCACGAGATCGGGGGATCAAATCCCGGCCGCGGTGGCCGCATTTCGATGGAGGCGAAATGCAAAAACGCCCGTGTGCTTGCGTTGTAGTGCACGTTAAAGAACCCCAGGTGGTCAAAACTAATCCGGAGCCCTCCACTACGGCGTGCCTCATAATCAGAACTGGTTTTGGCACGTAAAACCCCAGAAAGAAGAAGAAGAACTACCAGAACCTCATAGACATAATTGCTAGAGAAGGCATGTTTGTTTGCTGGGCGCAACACGTCTACCCAAGCGATTCTCGTCGCAACAGGTATTTCTTAATAATGAAAAGAGCAGCATATCAACATGTTTCGCATACCAGTAAAACCAACTTGCTTTTTATTCTATATATAACGGGAATACTTTCTAATCCATAAAAAACAATAAAAACATGCTATAACTAATTAATTATTGACATAGCTGTTGTGCTAGTGTGCCGATTATTATTTCGTAACTTATACTGAAAATGTCTAGAGCGTTTTTTTTTTCATACTTTGTTTTTTTCGCGATACGACTTGTAAGACCGGCATAGCTTCATTAAGAGCTGTAACATTCCTAACAAGGTATCATTACGAAATTCCTCACGAACATATTGCGGATGTGACTTGAAATTTGCAATGCGCTCAGTTTGTTCTATCATAATCTAGACATAAATGGCACATTTTCAAAACAACAAATAGCTCTGAGTTTTTTTTTCATGAAACAGTAAATGCAGGAGTAGCAGGTATCATTCGGCGGTTGATCGTTACTTGAGATTGAGCAAGGACAAAATGCATACATGCATTAATGAACGCGTAGCTTCGGGACATGGAGAAATCTTCAAATGTAACTCAAATCGGCTGCATTCAATGCATCAGGGTAACTTGCTGAAAACAATTCTTATTTGAATGGTTTAAAAACCTTGTTCTAACGCGCTACACGCACATTATGCACTTCCTTTACCAGAGCCCATAGGCTAAGTTTCGTGCGACCTCTTTTGAAGCATAGAACAGGTGTTAGCTATATTACGTGTTTAGTCATTATCTGGAGGTCATACGTCATGGGTCTGTGGCATGCACAATCAGTGATGACGACGATCCACAATAAAGACAAGTATATTTTTGCTGAACAGAAAGCTCTAGCTGACGGGAATTCTCCACAGCGCCAGGAATCTCCCAAGCCTCGCACGGGCCGCTCGTGACATCAGCCACTCACCCGCTTCACTTTTTAGGAAATGGCCTGTCCCTAGCCATCCGCCGTTCTCCACATTTTCTTCCACGTCAATGCTGCCACAGGAGTACCCCCCCCCCCTCTAGTGATGGAGCCGTGCAGGTAGCCGGAACGATACCTTGAGGAGTTTGGGCCGGGACAGCGGGAGTGGAAGAGTGATGACTGGGGAGGACAAACCGACTCTGGACTAATGGGTTTATCCGGTGACTGAGGGAGTGGGCCCTCCGCCAAGGCAGGTTTGAGGCCATCGATAGAGATAGTGTCCTATCTACCGTCTAATTCCATGGTGCAATGTTCATCGGCACGATGGATGACGCAGTATGGACCGTCGTAAGCGAGTTGCAGGGGCTTCCGTACGGAGCCACGGCGGACGAAAACGTAAGAGGAGTCCCCAGCTCAGCGGGAATATGCGATGTCGTACGGTGCTGGCAGCGTGGTTCAGGAGCAAGAAGTGTTCGAAATGAAGCTTGCAGCCTGTTGTAGTCGGTGGTGTCAGTACACGGCGATGAAACGGAAGGGGGGGGAAGAATTCCCTGGAAGGCGTAGTGGTGTTCCAAGAACCATCTCGGCAGGCGTATAGCGCTGATCCTGCTTCAGTGTAGCCCGAAGACTCAGCATAGCCAGCGGTAGTGATCTGGACCAGTGAGTGGCATCAGGCTGCGCTCTGAGCAAGGTCTTGATGGAGTGGTGAAAACGTTCAACAAGACCGTTGGCGATGGGGTTTTATGCCGTGGTGTGCGAGCGAGAAGTGCCCAGAGGGGTCAGCAGGTTATTGAATAGTGCCGATTCAAACTGGCGTCCTCTATCGGTTGTAATGGTAGGTGGTACACCGTGTCGCAAACCCCAGACCGCGACGAAAGCGTTTGCGATGGTTTCAGTATGGATGACGGGCAGATGAAAAGCATCTGGCCATTGGGTAAAGCGAACTATGCAGGTTAGGAGGTAGGTGTACTCGTTTGATGGCAGCCATGGCACCAAAATGTCAATGCGTACCTTGTCGAAACGAGCCGAAAGGTGCCCTTGTATGTCAGTGAACCTTCGATTGTTGGCATATGAGACAACCATGCGCCCAGGCACGTGCGTCCTTGTTGATGCCCCGCCAGACGAAGCATAGTGTCACCAGATGTTGCGTGGCTCGTATTCCAGGGTGGGATAGTTTTAAAGGGCATCGAAAACAGTGCGCCGGACATTGAGTGGAACGACTGGACGTGGGGTGCGCGAGGAGATATCACAACCAATAGGGACGGCACAAGGTGGAAAGTGGACATCACGCAGATCTAAGGCGCCCGGTTTTTCAGGAAGCGCAATTACCGCTGTGTCCTTTTGCTGCTGGACAGCAAGTGTGGACAGGTCGATGCTAACCGTGTTCTTCTCTGTAGTGATGGAAGAGGTAAAGCGCGAAAGCGCATCCGCCGCGGCATTGTCCTTTCCGTTGACGTGCCGTATGTCTGTTGTGAATTCCGCGATGAAGGCAAGATGGCGAATTTTCTGTGGTGAAAATATGGTAGAATTCAACCGCACGGTGAAGGTCAAATGTTTGTGGTCTGCCTTAATGTGGTACTCTCGACCTTCCAGGAAGTGTCTGAAGTGACTTACGCCATGTACTTTCCGAGGAGTTATCTTCTGAATGGGCTGTAGCGGGTCTCCGTGGGTGAGAGCTTCCAAGAAGGCAAGGGGCTGCCAGACATTATCCACGAACTGTTGTAACACCGCTCCAACAGCATCATCGGACGCATCGGTCATCAGACAAAGTGGGGCTCCTGGTCTCGGATGAATGAGAAGAGTTGCCTGAGACAGCTTGGTCTTGGTGGTATCAAAAGCGGTTAGTGCTTCTGGAGACCAGGTGAGTGCATGTTGTTTTGAATTTGTTGCCCTGAGCATATACATCAGGGGCCGGAGAATAACGACGCGGTTAAGGATGAAGCGGATGAAAAAATTGACGAGGCCAAGGAAGTCGCCCAGTTTGAAAATAGAAGATGGCTGAGGTAAATTGTGTATGGCCTGGACTTTTAACGCCAAGGGTCGGATGCCATCCATGTCTACACGGTGACCGATGAAGTCTAACTCATGCAGGCGCGCCGAATTCACACTTCGCCCTATTGATGATAGGGTCGTATTCGGCGATGAGATGAAAGAGGTGGCCCAGATGTTGGATGTGGTGTTCTGCGCGGGGACTATGCGGACGATGCGAAGCGCATCACGTCTTTCGCGTTCCTCTCTCTCGAGCGCATCACGTGCTACTCGTTCTTCTTTTTTCTTAATGCTAATTAAGCATTCTTCTAGTTCTTCCTCGTCTGCCCCAAGTGCCTCAATCACCTCAATTATCTCTGGCTTTCTCTGTCGCTCTGAAATTTCTATGTTCAGCTCATTGGCCAACTCTAGCAATTACGGCTTCTTTAACGCCTTCAGGTTCATGGCTGTGCTCACTGCTTCTATTTCTTCCCTTTTACACGACCGTGACGTGGTTCAAAAACACTCATCAACGGTTACTACTATCACTGCTTTTGTATACTTCCCCCCAAATTACAAAAAGCCTGGTGATATCTCAGTGAAGAAAGGCCGTGCACTCACCAGCTGCAATCATGAATCCTGCGACGATCGTCCCGAAGTGGCTATCCAGAGAGCTTCTTTCCAGGATGAAACGTGGTCGATCGCATTAGCTGCCCACCAATTGTTGCGATGCCGGTTCCTTCAAGCTCGACCGGCGTTACTGCTGGGTAGCGTAGCGTTCTCGGCAGACTTTAGGCGTCCCGTAGACCATGACGATCAGGCAGGGGTAAGACGATTTCTTATTGCGAAACTTGCACAGTTTATTTAATGTTGATGAAGGATTGAAAAGAAGAGAATGAATGAAAATACATGGTGGGGCCGCTTAAATGGGCCTGCTAACATGGTAGGTGAGACTTCGCTCACGTAAACGTCACGTGACAGGCACTGAGTCCAGTCGGGGTGCGGCAGCAGCTTCCTCTCTCCTAGGCGACCTTTCGGGGGGCTTGAGGCTTCTGTCGTGCAACGTTCGCTCTCTGGGCCTTGTCTGGGCGCAAGTACTCAAGGGGTGGTAAACAATGCGACACAAGGCCTCGGTGGTACACAGTTCGGGGAAGGCGAAACCCCTCGCCTGCAAGGCGCACACATACACAAAGGGGGCCATAAATCACTGCGACTCGCCCGCCAGATTGAGCATCACTCGAGACAACCATAGCAAGTCAGGGATTCACCTTCTGTTGGTTTAGGCATGGGCCTCCAATAATCCCCGCTGCAGGGCGTCACATGTGAATCGTGATGAACGGGCTGTCATACGTCCATCGTAATCCTTTTTGACACGGGGCATGACATGTCAATCGTAACAGGGTGTATCATTTCTATGATTGTTCCAGGGATAACGCGTGCGGATTGCATCAATGGGTGTCGAAGCGATCGCCGCGTATCCAACATGATCTGCTTGCCTATATATCAGCCGATAATCGGCCCGAATTTCGCGCATGTTTCGCACTTTCCGAATTACGCGCTGTTTTTGTTGCCGTTCCGTCTGTCCGCATCTTCTTATTTTCACCGGTCCTGTCGACCCGGCTGAACCATGTACCGATAGAGGCGGCCACGGCCGACGCCGCGAGGCGCCGTTCGGCGAATAGCGGAGTTCGGGCGCTGCATTTGTGCGGTCCCCGCATCCGGCCGACGTTGGCGAGCGCTCGCAGTGACAAAGTCCACTACTGTGTCCGCGGGGCGCTCGGAGTTCCATATGTGCGCAAAATGAAGTGACGTGCTCGCTTTGGCGGCATCGAACACGAAGGGCTCCGCAGCGCACGAAACACTGCGCGGCTTTCTGCACCGAATATATCGAATTTTCGAGAAATCAAAGTGTAGATACTTTATTTGGTAATAAAATTACACGAACGTTCACTATTCGATTCCATGACATTACATTATTCGCACACACCTAGTGATTAGCCCTTTTTTCCGACACTGTGCGTCCTTTCAGCTGATAGTCGGCGTGTTTGTGTTGTATTTCTCGTTCCTTCTTGTGGCACAGCTGTGCGTTTCACTATCAAGAATCCCAACCAACCTGCTTAACTTTCACTAGTTCTAAGCTCGCAGACAGGTTAGGCTGCAGCGCTGGTCATGACTCAATGGCTGCGACCCCCTGGCCACTGAAATTCTCGGGTAAGCCCGCGTTTATGATTTCGCAGGACAAGATCGGTTGTTAATTCACTTCTTTCAGTGCATCGAAATCTTCAGTGGAGGAGCTCAAACTGCGGCGCCAGTCTGCAAGTGTGTTTGACGGCGATCCCATGAGCTCAGAAGCGATACAGCACCATGCTTGTGAAGAGGTCAAGCCGGTGCGAATGCAACGCACCCCGCAATGCGCAGTCGGCCACAAACCTCTGCAGGACATGGGCTCCACGACAAATGTGGATTTCTGCTTCGTTAAAGCGTCGCGGTTCTTATTCAATGGCTCACTCAGTGCATGTGTTGAACAGACTACTGCGGACTGAAGCTTTGCTTCGTGTGCCAGGCCTTCGTGCGAACCCAAGTTTTTTTTTTCCTGCCAACTATGCATCTCTTGTAATTTCAATGGACTGCTGAGAAGGCAATTATTGGCTAGAAATCAGTTTAGACGCAAAATAAGACGCGCACAAGAAAATATAGGCGGAGAGGCACCTGCCGTGTCTATTCTCTTGTCCGTGTGTGCACCTAAACGCATTTCTGGTGATGTACCAACTAGCCCTACCGCAGACGTTACTAAAGCCAGTACTGTTCACTTCAGTAGTAGTTTTCTCCTGCACTGAGTTGGAGCACAACCAGGAGACCGATGGAAGTACGTCACGACTTTCCTTCTGTCTCAAACAAGCGGAGAACAAAAGTTTTCATCAGGACAAATCGTTCGTTGCGAAACCAAGTGCTCCTCCTCAAATACGTGTGTGGTTCAATCCAACGTTATTAGACTAAGTTCAGTTGTTGAACTCTCGGTAGGCGCTGTATATCGTGGGCGCCCCCCTGCCTTGGTTTGCCGCCAGAGAGCGGGAGTGCCGCACATAGCTCAGCGCGGATGCAGCTCTGCGCTGGCGAAGGCGCTCGGGCCTTCGAATTCGCAACTCACGAACGCAACAAGTGTTTTCACCGATGCCTTTTTTAATCTTTGTATAGCCTCGCGTTTAGCAGATTGATTGAAAAACTTTACTGAGCTGTCAAAATGGTCCTGCGCTACCCCGGAGTGCACTCTTGGGGTCCTTAGTCCAGGGTCCCAGCAGCACCAAACATCCGCTGCGCTCTACTAATCTGCTGATTAATACTAATTAATTATTAATGCGAGCGCATTATATGGCACATGAGGCAGAAAATCCGTCGTAGGCGGAATTGGCGTCACCACTCGATGATCCAAAATGTCAAGGGAGCCCAAGTGAGCCAGTCGAGGGAATTGGTGACCTCAAGTACGGCAAAGTTAATTAAGGAAATGTTATTGAAGGCAGAGTGTATTAAGGCAAAGAGAAATAAGGCGAAGTTAATTATTGCATAGGTAATTAAGATATCGTTATATAAGGCACTCGAACCCACAAACATTGGTGAGAGTAGAACACACTACCTTTGTTGTTACTTAAGGCGCAGTTAATTAGGATAGAGTTAATTTAGGCACTCAAACCTACGACCTTTAGTGCTCGCAATGCTTTCGCATTCATCCATGTAGGGATAACTAAGTGCCCCGTGAATTTTTAATAATTAACTAAATACTGACTACTCATCGTGGCTACTAATAAGCAGTTGTAGCTCTCAGGAGACCAATCGGGTAATAAATTATTTAAATTATTATTGCAAATAATAATAATTAGCAGTTGTAGCGGTCAGCAGGCCAGTAGGTGCACGTTTTAAAATAGTAGGAATAAATGTAAGGCACCTTCTGGACATATACGCACTCTCAGCACTTGATTTCGGGATGAAAAAAAAATGAAGCTAGCACTACTTTCCTTCATCAGAGCACCACATTCCCAAGCGCAATGTTCAAATCTACATGAGCTTTGCTCGCTTGCGAGCAGTCTTTACTGGCACATTCAAGGCACGTTATCGCTGCAGGGACCGCGTATAAGAATGCATTCGCGTCACCAAATAAAATTGTATGACACGGGCCCTAAACCCGTCAAAATGCACACGGCATCCAGCACGCACAAGAGTGTCGCAAAAAGCATCGAGAATGCACCAAAACGCACATGTATCAACACCGCCAAGCCGTGCGAACAGCCGTGGACAATGCTTCGCCGCCCCATCCGCGCCGTGCTAATGGAGCAAAGTGCGACAGCAGCGCCACGAGATGCGAGAATTGGTGGCGGGTCCCACGCTGGCACAGAAGTATGAAAACTGAACCTAGTCTAGTAACGTCGCTTCAATCCACGGAAGGTACGTAAGAATTCCACCTAACATTGCTTTAATTTAGTTGTTGCCGCGTGTCCTGCAGACGAAACAACAGGGGGGGGGGGGGGGGGGGGACTAAACTAAGGCTCACCTCGTGAGGAGTCCTTGCCTGAGACAGTGGGGAGTGCTCCTCTCGCAGCTCTTGAATGGCGTCGTACACTCGGTCAGCCAAGATGTCCTCGGCTCGGAGCACGGAGTCGAGCAGGTCTTTCACGAACTCGATGGTGCGCGTCACCCTGTACACCACGTCATCGATGTCGCAGCCTATCTCTATCCACTTCACGAAAAGCAGGTCCAGCCCGGTCGTCGCCAGTACACATAACTCTTCTTTCGCATCGGCACTGCATTCCAAAAGAGTTAAAGATCAGTCTTTTTCACCAGTCTGGCCGCTTCTGAGCGAGGACAGACAGCGCGAAATCGCCAGCGCAAGAATGAAACTAAACTCCATAAATGCGATTCCAGCTAATATTCCCATTACCATATGTAGTTTTGTTTTGTTACGCTAACAAATGCATAATTATATAGTTGGGTAAAACTTTAGAAGGCAGCGGCATTTGCTCCCTCAAAGGCGGATGCATACGAGCCTCCACCAATGGGCGCGCACTAAAGACTTGCGGCATGAGCCGGACGGCCGGTGTCCCCGCCGACGGAGAACATGGCAGCCCGCGCTTCAAGCCAGGGCGAGTCGCGTCAGCGCGACTACTTCTTTAGTCGCGGAGGAAATCGGCTGCTGCGCTTCGGTCATCTGGGCGGGGCCTCTCCTGTCTTCTTAAGTTGTATGCGACTATACATAGGATTATCTATTGCAAAATAGATTGCACAGTCTAGTAGCGAGTAAAAAGTTTCGGACATTTTCTCGATTTCTTTCTTTGCCTATAGCCTTCCAGTTTCGAAATGACCTGAATCTACTACCATTGACAGTGGCGCAGTACCACAAAGCAGATGCCAAAATCTTACTAGACGAGCGATTGCGATGCGAAAACAAGCTAAAACTTAGTGGAGACTGTATATACCCTTTGTTTTGCACTGCTGCTGGGCAATAGTTGAATAGGCCTATGACAGGCGTAACAGATAGAGTGCGCCGGCACCGCGAACGGTGAGGCCTGCGTCAACACCGAGCTAACTGGGGTCTGTGGCATGCGGTGTCACATGATGGCAACCTCCGCAACCGCCGAACTACGATCTGTGCACTATGTGCATGCTTTGACGTTGTCAAAATATCTATATTCATTGACGCAGTCGATTGTAAGTTACGTTTCTGAGTGATTCGGCTGACTTGCTGCGATTATAGGTCAAAAAAGAGAGAGAGAGAGAGATACAATGCATTTGTGTCAACTGTTTCGTGGAACCTGTCCCTCTTTCGAAACAGGGCCAAATTCACAAAGGCTTTCGTTCGTAAGTGCTCATGGCCAGTAGGCGGCCGTCTGCACTAATACCCAGCATCAGGATTTGGCGAAGTTTTATCTCGCGAGCAATTCTAGTGAAAGAGGTTTTTTTTTCTGAATATGGGCCCAAAGCAAATAATCACAAAATGCTCTTACGGTACTATTGATCGTAAGAACATTCGTAAGAGCGTGGTTGGGCGATTGCGGAGGCGGCGATCACGTCACACTATACGCGCCAGTCGGCTCGGTGTTAAGATGCAGGCCCTACCGCTCAGAATGCGTGCGCATGCTGTGTATTAAGCGGTGCCAGCGTCCTGTGTCAATGAGCACTTACGATCGAAAAACTTTGAGAATTTGGTCTCAGCTTCTTATAACTCCGCCTAACTCCGAATGAGATAATCGACATGAAATAACTTCTCCCGGCATTCTGCACGATGCTCATGGTTTGGACATTTATCGGTCGTGATGGCTCACTGGCGTTAGGAATGTACTGCTTAGCAGCAGGTCATCGGGCCGATTCGCGGCGGCTGCATTCTGATAGAGCCGGAATGCAAAAACGCTCGTACCTAAGCCCAGATAGTTTATATTATACCAGAGCAGTGCACACGGCTTTCTCTCTTATGGCGTCTGTCACAGCTCATGTCTGGCTTTTAAAATCTAAACCCCGTAAATGAATTTGTAGGCTTAAATAATAGTCCATTATTCACCATGTTTATATCTAGCTTTATTTTTGTCAAGCACTTTCAAGGAAACATAAGTGTTCTGTACACCGCCCTGCGACCCACCGTGTTTGCACACGGGCCATGGCACTGATCCTGTCAGCAGTCTGCAATGATGAAAACGCCAGTCTGTTAACAAAGTAAAGTAACAGATGTTAACATGAGTGCCCACAAATGCTTTATCTGACTTAAGAGCGGCCTGCCAATGGCCGTCGCCACGGTGATCGTGTTGTTAACTGGCTGGTCGCTAGCAAAACTCCCGTACGCCGGCCAATGAAGAAACGCTGGTATGCAAGAGAAGCTCTGCGGATACCTGGACTGCAGGCGCATGCACCGCGGATCCCGAAGATGAAATGTACTCACATTATGCGGCAAATCTGTCCATGATAGTCTTCCTGAGGGTCGCTTGACATGATGAGTTGAAAAGAAAAAGGGCGCTGCGAGTAAAAACAATAGACCCCTGAACAAGACATTCACTATTGACATACCCGATTGACATGAACGAGCAACGAACATTCAGGACCCCCCCCCCCTCACCACCCCTTCAATGAAATGCGTGTGAACAGCCCTTCAGTCAGAAAATCACGGCACACCATTAATTCACTGGTACAAGATCCCTTTCTTGTAGTATTACTACGCGCGAGTAGTTGTTAAAGGAAGGCACGGGCTGAACCTGGCAGCGAGCAGGATAGGCCCCATTGTGGTTCTCGTTGGGGGACACAAAGCATGACTCTGCGTTTCCTTAGGGGTGCAGGATGGTACTCCATCACTGCGCATTGCATGATTGTAGAAGGTGGAAGGCAGAAATATGGGGCGAGGGGGTCGACCATCCACGTTACCCCTCTCCTGGTAGCGAGCACATTCCTAACGAAGGCAACCGGTCAAAGATGGTCGATTATCGCAAGCAAAAGAGCCGGCCTTTATGGTGGCATATACATAGTTAGGCGCCACTATAGCTGTAGGCGCGT
Source organism: Dermacentor silvarum (assembly GCF_013339745.2). NCBI lineage: Eukaryota > Metazoa > Arthropoda > Arachnida > Ixodida > Ixodidae > Dermacentor > Dermacentor silvarum. The sequence goes on along the minus strand of NC_051154.1, from coordinate 374,515,083 downwards.
CGCCCAGCGGCTGCGCGAGTCGAGCAGGACACGAACTTGACAAGAAAGGCTCAAGCATGAAGCATGTTCGATTAGTGCTATAGAACGCACAAAGAAAGAATCAATGGTGACCTAAATACTGCCGAAGAACCCACTGCCCGCAAATGAACATTTATTATACTGAACGCCACAGGAAATTGGTATATGTAGCTGGAATACCAGCAACTTCCTATCATGTTTCGGGAGGAAGTGCGCTGTCCAAGTATTGGTTGATTATGCTCTATTCTTTTGGAAGCTTCAGATATATCGAGAGTCACAAAAGCCTCGTCTCAACGTGCCCATTAGACCATGGACCCAAGCTGACAGAAAAATGGTTAAAGACATAGAGCAAAGAAATATACCGGGAAGTGCGTGAAATATCCTAAGAATGCGAATCGTATTAACAATATCGGGAACATTGTATCCGGAAGTGAACGAGATAAACAAGGTAAAACTATCCAGAGGTAATGAAACGGTAGCTCCAGCGGAAAATTTTAAGATCCTGTTTCACTATAGATCCGATGCTGCCAGATACTGATTCTCAGTATTGGAAGCTGTTTTTGTCTTGACTTAGAGGTAGGATTAGACAGGTTTATCATACCAGAGCTACGACATTTGCTACCACTAAAGACAAGCCTCATATAAGCAAAAGTATTGGCAAAGCAAATGGAGGAATGTCCAGAACAGAGCCCTAGGGCTCTATTCTGGACATGCCGCCATTTTCTTCGAGGCGTGACGTAAACGCGACGCCTAGAAAATGGCGCGGATTGCCCCGATTTGCATTTGTAACGTGACGCAAATATGACGTTTTGCCTAAGAAACTGTAATGTAGGCACTGAACCTAACGTTCTTGATAAAGCAAAACAGTTTTACTCCTCAGTAAAAATAAAGCAGCTAGCTCCAGCCGTACGATTATTCCGTCGAAAATGCGTCTTGCTTCCGTTGTCTGCTGCATAGAAGCCGTCGTTTCTTCATTAGCCATGGCCGGTATTTTGTAGCGTTGCCTTTCTGGTGCTAATGCCTTTTCGCGCTTATTGCGCTTTGTCATTGGTCAGAGCGACGATCCATTCGCATTATCAACGGGATCAGCCAGCCGTGAGCGGTGTATGATAAGACTTATTCTATAAGTCATAAGGCGTCGCCACAAAATACCGGCCCAGGATGCGTGTCCTCGGCAAACGGAATGAGTCATCATGTATAGGCGCCAATATGAGCTCTTTTTCCACCTTGAGACAGCATATGCGACCTACCAATGATGATGAGCGCACGTTCTGCGCCGGGTTATCGCTATTTCGTAAAACGCAAGAGACTCAGCCCGACTCGTGTGGCCGAGAAGCGGCCAATTAAATATCACCGACGCACGCTAGAGCGGGCGAAAGGAAACACCTGCTGCCGCAATAGCGTACCAGGTGTTGCGTGAGGTAATGCAGTGATTTGGGCTTGTTGATATGACATCGTGAGGCTTATAGCGCGTGAAAAAGATAAGGACGAAGGACGCCTGTGTGTGTCACCTCTCCCTTCGTCCTTGTCTTTTTCACGCACTATAAGCTTCACGATGTTGCGTGAGGGCAGACACCACATAACCCTAGTTCTCGTTCTTGGAAGCCTGTGTTATTCGCGCGTTCCTTGTCCACGCAAGCTCTCACCTGCGTTGTAACTGCGCCTCGGTAAAGCGAAATCAAAACGCGCCAAGCAAGAGGCAGGCCTGTTCACTCTGCTTTAAAACGTCATGCTGCTTGGACCGAAATTTTCATTGTGAAGCCCGGCGTGACGAAAGCGGTGACGTCAAAATCGCCGCGGCTTACTCGGCAGCGTCCCCGTCATATTCTATGGCATGCAGTCGGGCAAGGTGAATGACGTCATGGATCGAAGTGCACCGGGATGGTGCTATCTAGGAGGCGTTGGGCAAGCGTCCCAACGCACTCGCTCGACCGCGAGGTGTTCAGAAATCAAAGAACGGCTGAGCGGCGTTCAATTAGACATTAATGCTTTCGTGTTCACAACTCATCAAAAGTGCTGAGGTGTCCTCCGATTTTTTTTTACATTGCTTATATTGCACCCACAAATGTTCTAAATTGTTTCACAAATATGATTGCGCATGCCATGTTAGCACGGGGTGTTCCTACTAAATGTCGGCAAGAATTGAAATAACTGAGGGAATTACGCGAAGGGTGCCTAATGTATTTCGATGGGCTTTCACTCTCATCACGAGCATTTCTTGTTTTTTGTTTTCAGCAATTATTTAGGTAAATTGCTAGCCCTTACTGAACGTGCCTCATGTAAAAGGCCTCAATACAAGATTTCCGTAGGATGCCGAGAAATGTAGAAGCTTGTAAAATGATCTAGTATGTCCTAATTGGTTCTATTAATGCAGATCATTCTCCATGTGCATCCACTTTATTGCAGACCGCGGCCCGGCCGGGCTTGGCGGGCTACCTCGCCGCTTTCGTGGCCTCGTCCCGGTGATAGTGAAGTCTACAATTGCGTGCCTCAAGGGCGACGAGTATGTGCCGTAGGGGCGAGTGCGTGTGTAATTGAGTATATGCACTGGGGCCACTGGCTATGTGCCTTGGAGCACGTGACCCAGGGTTTGTGCACTTGGACCACTGGGCATGTGCTACTGGGTTTTAGGTTGCTGTCAATCCTATATCTTGCTATTACAAACATGCTGTCTTACTGCAAACGTAAACCCTACAGCGTGTAATCTCTATGTAACCGTCCGCTATACAACAGCCCACATTATTTTAAAAAAAACAAAGAAAAAGAAATAACCTTGCACTCGGCCGCGCAACGCTTGAAAGAGCGAAGCTGGGCGATCGTAGCCCATCACTTTCCGGAAGTGCGCGCGAACTTTTCATCTTATTACTCATGATGATGATAATTTCTTTTCGCGTGTTTCGGACTTACGGGCGTGCGCGTTGCATTGCGCAGCTTGCAACACCGACACCGCGTTCCAGGTGACCTGCACCGTGAATGCGTCTCTATCGCTCTCATAGCGCGCAAAACCTCACCTCGCAGAGCACGAGCGTACGAACGCGCCAGCTATGGACGACGACGATGATGCTCGAACGCAATCATATGGCTCACATAAATGCACGTTCTGCAAGCGTGGCTGTATAGTATAGTGATTACGACGCTTGCTTAGAGACCGGGGGTACACGGGATTGAATTCCGCCTCGGCAAGAAATTTTCTTTCTTGGAATGCTTCACATTCATCATCATCAGGCTATATTTATGCGTGCACTGTAGGACGAAGGCCTCTCCCAGCGATCTCCAATTACCCCGTCCTGCGCTAACTGGTTCCAACATGTGCCTGCAAATTTCCTGATTTCACCACCTCACCTAATTTTCTGCCGTCGTTGACTGCGCTTCCCTTCCATTTGCACCCACTCAGTAACCCTAATGGTCCATCGGTTATCTGTGCCACGCATTACATGGCCTGCGCTCAGCTCAATTTTATTTTCCTAATGTCAACTAGAATATCGGTTATCGCCGTTTGCTCACTGACCCACCTACTGTCTTCCCGTCTCTTAATGTTACGCCTAAAATTTTTCGTTCTATCGCTTTTTGAGCGGTTCTTAACTTGTTCTCGAGCTTCTCTGTTAACCTCCAAGTTTCTGCCCCATATGCCAGCACACGGTCGAATGCAATGATTGTACATTTTCCCTTTCAACGACAGTAGGAAGCTCCCAGTGAGTATTTGGTAATGTCTGCCGTATGCACCACAACCAATTGTTGTTATTCTGTAAATTTCCTTCGCATGGTCCGTGTCCCCTGGGAGTAATTGACCTAGATAATAAAATTATGGTGTTTTACGTGCCAAAACCACCATCTGATTATGAGGCACCCCGTAGTGGGGGACTCCGGATTAATTTTGACCACCTAGGGTTCTTTAACGAGAACCTAAATCTAAGTATACGGGTGTTTTCTGCATTTCGCCCCCGTGGAAATGCGGCCGCCGTGGCCGGGATTTAGTCCCGCAACCTCGTGCTCAGCAGTCCATCACCATAATCACTGAGCACGGCGGGCTCCAGATAAACGTACTTCTGTACAGACACTATTGAATTGAACTTTATTTGACAAATTCTGGTGCTACAGAAAAACATGTTTATAGACATCTGGATCCGTAGCATTATGCTAGTATGGATCCATGCAACAATAGCATGCAAACGTTTGCAGGCAGGAAACACGTATATACATTAGTTTAACAACATATCAAGTCAGCATTAAAAAACAAGTCATTTACGAATCTAATACATATAATACAAAAGCATGTCAAGGTAACATTAGAAACGAGGAAATTGCAAATGTAATACATTTCTCATCAGTTAGCAGCATGTCAGGTTAGCGTACCAAACAAAATGAAAACATCTAATACAGTTCTTTGTAATAACGTTTAAGCATTGTGAAAAAAGCTCTCTGTTGTTTTACGTGCACTGGGAGATTGTTCCATAAAGACGTGCCGATACTAGAAAGCCGTCTTTTTCCGTACGCATATTTTACCAATGGTTTAAGAAAGTTACGACATTCATGGCCTCTTGTTTTGAATTGCGAAGGCAAAAAATTTGAGCAGTGAAGAGGAACATTATTATTTAAAGAGCTGTAAACCATTATTGTTGTTTTGTAATTTATGAGTAGGTGTAGTGGCATGATTTGGTATTGAGAGAAGAGAGGCTTAGTGGAAGTTGCATAATTTGAGTTTGACAAGAACCGGATTGCGCGTTTCTGCAGAACTACAAGTGGTTTTATGTAAGAATCGTATGTGTGCCCCCAAGATTCAATACAATATGATAGTTGACTATGAAATAAGGCAAAATAAATTGTTCTCAATGTCGCTTCATCAAAGAAATGGCGACATTTGAGAAGCGTGAAGCAGACAGGTCCTAGCTTTTTGCACAGATAGTCAATGTGCATTTTCCAGTTGAACTGATGATCTAGTACAACGCCTAGATATGTCAAGTTACTGACTCTTTCCACGGGCTGTCCCTCAGCCAGAAGTACACACGAGTCCAGTGCTACAGCTTTGTATGAAGAATGAATCACCATATATTTGGTCTTGTTAACGTTTAAGAGCAGTTTATTGGAATTAAACCAATTACAGATTAGCTTCATTTCTTCGTTAGCTGCAAGAAAAGCTTCAGCTATGGACTCATGTGCGCAAATGAGAGCAGTGTCATCAGCATACATGACAGGAGTGAAGTTATGTAATATTAGTGGCAGATCATTCATATGTAATGAAAATAAAATTGGTCCCAATACTGACCCTTGGGGAACTCCTGATGTTATTGGTAAAAATTCTGAATTAGTATTGCAAAACTGAACCGCTTGTCGTCTATTCGTAAGATAGCTGCGAAAAAATTCGAGGCACCCCCCACGGAAGCCATAACGTTCTAATTTGTTAAGTAGAATGATATGATGAACGGAGTCAAAAGCTTTTTTAACGTCAATAAAAAGGCCAATTACTATCATATTGTTATTTAGGTAGGAGTTTACCTTATCTGAAAGAAATAATACTGCAGTGGAAGTTGATCTTTTGGTCCGAAATTCATGTTGGCTAGGTGTCAACACAGATTCTCGATCGAGCAAATTTAGTACTCGTTTCGTGATAAGTTTTTCAAATACTATGTTAATGGCACTTAGTATAGATATTGGACGGTAGTTTTGAGGAAGGGTAGGGTCACCATTTTTGTGAATTGGAACCACCCTGGCTAGTTTTAATAGATGAGGGTATGTTGCCGTGTGAAATGCATAATTAAAGATTTTAGCCAAAGGTGTACAAAGAATTTCTAGGCAGTTTTTTAGTATAAATGGTGATATTTCATCAAACCCTGTGCTATGTTTGCATGGCATAGCTTTCGCGACTGAGACAATCTCCGCTGGAGTTATGTCGATGTATCCAAAAGAAGGAACAACTCTATCCGGAACAGTACCAAGTGAGACGTCACGGCAGGAGTCCGCAATTTCTCTGCCGATACTACAAAAGTAATGGTTGAAAGTTATAACTATACTTTCGGCCGATATCCCCATCATTTCTATATCAGTAATGTATTGGCTTGCGGTGGGCTTTATTACAGATTTTATAAGTTTCCACGTTAGCTTTGAGTTCCTAGAGTTTTTGGAAATGAGTTGGGAATAGTATTGTTTCTTACGGGTACGGGTTGCTTGGGTAACCATGTTTTGAGAAAACCGGAATTTTTCTATGTTGTACGAGTTGCCCTTATTTTGTTTAACTTTTGTGTGCCAATAGTCTTTTTTCTTTACCATTTCTAAGATACCGTTGGTCATCCAAGGACATATAGGCTCATGGTAATACCTTTTTTTGCGCGTGATTTTTGATTGTGTTATAGCTTCAGTTATCTTACTACTATATATGCCATATTGTTGATGGGCATCCGTGAAGTTTGGTACTAAGTGAATGATTCCTAACAAGCGCTGTTTTAAACTGTGGAAATCAATAGTGTTCTAATAGGATGCTGTTTGTTAACACTGTGTTCAGTGTGGGGAAAGGTTATGGTAGTCGGATAGTGATCCGAAATTGCAGTGTCATAGACGTTACACTCACTGGTTCTTGTGTCAAAATTGCACAATATATGGTCAATTGATGTTGATGAAGTAGCAGTGACCCTAGTGGGACTTGTGATGACGTTATGAAACCCATCGGAATCGATAAGCTGAAAATATTCATTACTTTCGTTTTTTAAGGAGTCAATATTGAAGTCCCCGCATATGATTATTTTTGAGTTGAAGCTATTCAAGTATGCTAATAACGCTTCAAAATGGTGCATAAAAGTTTGCATACTATGGTTCGGGGCACGATAAATAACAGCGATGGTCACGGTGGTTGATTTTACTAGGAGAAAATCAAATTCAAGTTGATAAGAGTAGGAGAATTCAGGAACGAGGTCACATTTGATACTGCTTTTTGTAAATAAACCAACACCTCCGCCTCGTGCACAAGACTGCCTAGGCGTAGAAACGAATGAGTAGCCTGGGATATTCAACAATTCTCCCGGTTTAAGCCAAGTCTCAGAAACAGCTATGAAATCGAATTGGAAAGAGTTGACTGCTAGAAAAGAGGAAAGAGCGTCGATATTTTTGTGCAAGCTGCGCACATTGCATTGTATCAGAGAACAAACAGAGGTGCAGATATCTTCTTGCGATGGAAGCATAGCCATGACTGTGAGGGTTAGCAGATCTTTAGTAGATCTTCCTCAGTTTGAATATGTAGAACGCTAGAATTATCCGCTTTCCTAGCAAGAATTTTGCCATTTGCAACCCATGTGTACCTCCACTTTTTTTTTCCTTTTTGCGTGCGGTAGCCTTGCCAAGAAGTATTTTATTTTCAATGCATAGATGCTTATTGATATAAACTGGGCAACCGCCTTCATACCCAAAGTCTGACGGAACAAGCCTTGTCTTTTTAGCCGCTTTCAAAATGTTATCACGGACTGAGCGTGATACAAACTTCACGACCACATTAGGTTCTTCCTTGTCCTTGCTCATCACGCGATGAATTACATCCACGTCTGCGCATGTCAGTCGAACATTTAGTTTATTACCCACTTCTACTATGGCATCAACTAGCGTTTCATTAGGCCTCTTTGGAAGGCCCTTGATCTCAAGGTTTTGTTGTGGACTATGTTGCTTAATTTCAATAAGCTCGCTCTGGGTTTGCCTTAGTTGATCCTTTAGATGTGCATTTTCATTCTGAAGTACAACTTGGCCTTGCTTTAGGCCTTCAAGTGTGACCTTAAATTCCTCGAATTGTGCGTTCATAAATGACACAGAACTATGAATTTCTTTCATTTCTTCGCACACTTTGGATCTGAATGTGTCAAATTTTAAACTTAGTTCCGCCAACATCTTTGCAACTTCCTTCACTGTCGCCATTTACGTACAATACGCACACCGCAGGGCAGCCGAGACGCTGAAATGATATGGCCTCAAAATACGAGACAATTACAGGGTCGTCCACTCTTAGTACGAACACGGCGCCGCGTGGCCGCGCTTCGCGGAGCGCCAGCACACATGGCGCGGCCGCGCATCGAAGCTAAGCGGCGCAGGCGCACAGGGGCTTGGAGGCGGTGCTTCGTGTCGTCTGCTAAAGTGCGCGAGCGCGCTTTGCTTTACCACGGCCGGGCTCGACTGGCGCGCGCGCTCGCTTCTTACGGCCTTCTCACCCGTCGGGGAAACAATGAGAGAGTTTCTCAGCACGTTTCGCCACCCGTCGGCGGTAGGGGCGCTGCGACCCTGACCCTTCCGCGTATTTCTATTTGCGCCCCCGTACAGCGCTCGACCGCTGGCGCCACGCTGCGCCGCTCGCGCGTACTGCGTTTTTAGGTGGTTGCTTTCGCCGAGGGCGCTCGAACGCAATCATATGGTTCGCATGCTTGCTGACCTTGCAAGTGTGACTGTATGGCTGAGTGGTTACGGCGCTTGCTTCGGGATCGCGCGTGCGCGGGTTCGATTCCCGCCGTGGCTCGTTTTCTTTTCTTTTTTTCTATCACGCTTTTCCTTTTGTTTTCCTGTCTGTTTGCCAGCGTGGGCGTTTGAACCCCGGCGCCACGGCGGAAGCCGTGGTGCCGGGCGCCGACGCGAAGCGGCGGTCGTTGGGGTGTTGCGGAGCGCAGCGTAGCAACACCCCAAATAAAAAAATACTGCTCCAGTCAGGTAGACTGCTCCCTCCCTGATAGTGAGATTATATTTGGATCATCAAAACAGTGATGCGTTTATTTAGGAATACCACCGATCCCCTAACAGCAGGCTAGTCAGCCCCAACCCAGCGTGTTCTCCGTTTCAACGCCTCCTCCGTTCCAACGGCGGCGGCTAGAAACATGGTACGCGCGAGCGGCGCAGCGCGGCGCCAGCGGTCGAACGCTGTACGGGGGCTGAAATAGAAATACGCGACCCTTCCTCCCCTGCTCCGCGTGCATGCGCTTGCCTTCGCGCTCGCACGATCGTTTTCCCGCGCATTTTATTTGTCAGTGTTGTTCAGTATGTAGTGATTTGTGGGCTCCTGAGGGCGGTCGTACAGTCTTTAGCACGCGCGGCCACAGCCAAGACTTGGAGCCGTTCATTGCACATCAGTATTTAACTGCTGTGTGATGGTGTATTGCTGTGTTCCATACTGCAAGTCCCGTTCCGGGAAAACACCCGGTGTTTCTTTTCACCAGTTCCCAAGCAATGTTGAACTGTGCTCCAAATGGCAAAAGAATATTTCGAGAGACAACCTAGTTATCAATGACAAGTCTGCATCAACCGTTGTATGCAGCAGGCACTTCCGCGATGAAGACTACGTACCTGCGTGCCGCATCAGAAAACTTCTCCCTGATGTCGTGCCTACTGTCTTCGAGGACTTTCCTTCCTACTTGATACCAAGTGCAAAGAAGCCTCGCAAGGATCCTGCTTCTCGAGCTTCGCCGCCACCTCCAACATCAAGGAAGCGAAAAGCGGAGACAAACGAATTGGAGCTTGATGTTGCGGGTTCACAAGATGTTTTAGCGAGCAAACATCAGTAAGTGTTTGCACGCAAACAATGAACTGTGACGCTGATCGCGCCGGTCGATACCTGTCTATGATAGGAAGATTGCGCTCCCAAGTATCGTACCACCGTTCAAAATGTCAGAAGCTGCAGCAGTTGCTTACGGCAGAGGAAAAGGTGACCGCATTTTATCGCGAAAGCAAGCACCACGCATGTGTAAAGAAAATCGCAGCGGACGCACAGAAAGGAGATAAGAAGGCCGTGTTTCTTCTGCATCAAATAGAATTTTACGGAAAGAAGCGTGCAGCTTACGCTGAAGAGGTTGTTAGAGAGTGCGTGATATGGCGTTTTCTCTCTCCGAGAGGCTACGATCATGCTCGCACTTCAGGTCTTCTAACACTGCCAGCAAAGTGTACCCTTCAAAGGTACATGGGTCCAAGCCCAAGAACATCAGGAATGAGCAATGCCATGAAAGAGTGCCTGGTTCACGAGGCCTCGCTGCTGAGCAGCAAACAGCATATGGCCTCATTAATAATAGATGAGGCCAGCATAAAACAAAAGTGCGTCTATGATAGGAAGGCTGATGCAGTCTTTGGTCTCAAAGACAAGCCAGACAGCAGCATGGCGAACCCACCGAAAGAAGTCCTTGCCAACAGAGTCCTCTGCTTTGTTCTGCATGGTACGACGAGTCGGTACAAAATTCCGTGCTCCTACTACTTCACGAAACAGCTAAGTGGTAGAGACCTCTTTGCATGGACGAAGGAGGTGATTGCTGCTGTGGAATCATGTGGCTTCGTCATAGTTCGCATTGTCACTGACAATTATTCGGCAAACGTAACGACGTTTAAGCTCATGGGAAACGGAAGCCTGAAGACGGTTGTAGATCACCCACACGACACAAACCGCGTTATCTTTCTAAGCTTCGACCCGTGCCATGTACTCAAGAATGTTCGAAACCAGTTCCTGGAACGTCAACTTAATGATGGCACAGGTGTCATTAGTGGTGTGTTCGTGCAGAAATTATACGAGCATCAAAAGCGCTCGACTGTGAAGCTGGCACGAAATTTGACGAGGAAACATGTCTACCCTTCCAACTTGGAAAAAATGAATGTGCTGCGAGCGGTTCAAATTTTCTCTCCTCAGATTCCTGCAGCCATAGAGCACCTTCAACAAAATTCCACTGGTGGCGCCCGCGATTTTAAGGACGCAGGTTCTACCGTTTGCTTCATGAAGGCCATGAAAAAATGGTTTGACATTCACGACACTTCTTTCAATGGAAGCAGCCACAAAGCTCCCATTTGTAGGAGCGATGACAGTCGGCTACTGTGGCTGCAGAATGATTTCACTTCTTACGTGGAGAAAATACAGGTGAATTCCATAGGATCAGTGAATGATGGTTTCACTAACGAGACATACCAAGCCTTGCTTTTCACAACAAAGTCAACTGTGGAGACGACGCAGTTCCTTCTGGAGCAAGGTGTTAGTTATGTTCTAACAAAAAAATTGAACAGCGATCCCATCGAAGCGATTTTTGGTAAGGTGAGATCAATGTGCGGTGGGAACGACATGTTGGATGCTAGAGCCGTCACCTCTGCTCTGGACCATATTGTTAAGTTAAAGTTCGCAAAGCTAAACGAAATCAAAATATCTGATGTTGAAGTTGAGGAAGAGGCCACGAGGCTATCAGAGACATTTGATGAACACCTGAGGTCTTTGCTAGAGTACACGGCTTCTCCGTCTCCATCTGTCACCTACTCCGGTCTGGCATACCTTGGTGGCTACATCGCCAAGCTGATTACAGATCTTGGATGTGACTCTTGTGCTGCGTTGTTGACAACAAATAACAAAGATCACCCGCTGTATAAGCTACTACGAGGCCAAGACAGGAGCGAACTACATTATCCAAAGCCTGAGTTTTTAGCCCTTTTGGACAAGATAGTGTTTTTTTTTTCGATAAAGCCTCTGAACACCTGCCACGCAGGAATGTACTAGAAGTACTCGAAAGAGCAGTTCAGCCCTATTTAGAACGCGCTCCCATCTTGAGCTGCCCTGAAGGCGTTGACGACAGCCATGCGAGAAGATCCGCAAATCTAATTGCCGAGAAGTTTCTGAGGATACTTATTGTAAATCACTCAAACGAACTGACTGAAGAAAACGACAAGCCTTCGGCCTAGGTACACAAGCCGCCAAGGAAACACTTTAGATTGTAGTTGTGAATGAGACACATTTGTGAGCTACTGTGTCCGCAAGACTTTTCGCCTGAAAGTATGGCAACCATTGTAAGTGTAACTAGCAATTAATATTTATTTTCATTCCTTAAAATGCATATGCGTTTGATTGTGGAGAGCCGTTCTCCCGGCGCATGCATCTCCATCTTCCCCAGTGAACTTAAAGAAGCGCGATGTATTAATAGGGTTACACTGCATGCATTTATAAGAAGCCTAGATGAACCATTTACGCATCCTCAACAATTAGGCGACTTGTTCTTGAATGCACGGTGAGGTAAGAAGCGCGCCCAACCCAATCTTCCAGCGTTGCGCGCGCTGCTCAGATCGGCTGGGAACAACTGAGCAGGGTTAAAGCCCCTTGATGTTAGAAAGTAGCGACACGCTTTGATCTATGCCGCAACACCCTCGCCGGCGCGGTTAACCTCCTCTTTTTCTCCCCCTCTTTCGCGGAGGCAGCGCATCCGCCACGCTGAATGGCTGCGGCGCTCGAGACTACCCCGTCAGGTGACCCTGACGTCACGAAAACGGCGTGAAACTTGCTTTCGCGCGCCTTTAGTTTCTCCCGCTCGCCATGAGCAGTCCAAGTGGTGGTCGCCCTGCCGCTCCGAACGTGTGTTTCCCAAGTTTTTCCATCCTTTCGTAGGAATCTGAGATTCGTTCTCCGATAAAATGCCTTGCTGCTGCGCGTTTCAATGCAGCAGCAGGCCAGAGAAAGGGCAAGCCTTATTTTATATCCCCCGAGGTGAACGGAATGTCGTGCGTCGGAAGCAGTGGCTCCATAACATCGGGAGAAGGGATTTCGCCCCTTCTAAGCACGCCGTTCTTTGCGAGGTGAATGTTGCAGCTTTCCTCATATTTGTGGATGAAGTTGCATGGAGATTTTAATGCTCTTCGCATAGCCGGACTCTTCGTTCAGTTTAATGCAGAGCACCGATAACTGTGCATATACTTTTTTTTTAAAGTGAGTCGGCTGAAATTTTCGTTGACTCTTCGAGCCGTGACTAAGCTTTTTGTGTTTTCGCGCGTGCGTTAGTTTTCAAATGTATGCAATTTGTGAGTTAATGCCTGTAACTCATATTTTGTAGTTGTGTGTGTGTGTGTGTGTGCGTGTTTGTGTATGTGCGTGCGTATTTGCGTGTATGTGTGTGCATGTATGTGTGCGCGCGTGTGTGTGTGCGTGCAATCCTTGCGCCTGATACTTAAGAAGCCAAGGAACTATTTTACTCTTATTGCGTGCTTATTGTATCTTTGCAAAGTTTCAATACTGCGAGCATTTTTTTTCTTTATGTACTTTATTTTGCGAAGGCATGAACCGCAATATATAGGTAGATAAGTGGTATTATGTATTATGTATCATTTGCGCATGCTCATTAAGTACAAGCCACGCGCTTCTGATAATCTCCCTCAATTCCGATAAACTTGACATCTTGAAGTCTGTAAGTTAATTATCAAGTGCCAGTCTTAGCAGTTTCCGTGTAAGCAATCAGCCTTTTTTTTAGAGAGAGAGAGAGACTTAGGTTACTCCCAGAGGTGATGGAATGTAATTTCTCGTCGTTTCATAGTGACGGAATACAGGCGCGTGTGTAAAGTTCTATGTTGGCTGTTTCGCAAACACAGCACGTATTTCGCACAGTGGCATTGGTACAAAGGCTTTTGGCCCACTCATTTTGGCGAATTCACTTTAAGTAAACTATCACATTTCTTCTTGGTTACCTTCTCTGAGCCTTTTAACAGCGAAGATTGTGAACCAAATTCTCGTTTATACTCTACGCTGCTTATATTGTATGCACCCAATACACCTCCGCGTTACGGACAACCCAAGTGGCGACGTAGAGGTAAACAGCTCAGCCACTGCTTGGTACTCATTTTTTCGGAGCGCTTCCACTTGTTTTATCGAAGCGTCCTAAAAAAATGGCACGACGTTCTATCGGAAACGTACTTTCGTCATGACAGTTTCACAAGGGATAAATTCCCATACAACGCTTCAAAGGGCCGAATAAACAAGCGCGCGCATTGATTCTAATGCGGCTGCAGCGAGCCACTGGAGGGTTCAGAGCCGCGCCGGCCCGGTGAGGGGGAGAAATCCGAGGAGAATTGAGGAGGAAAGCGCGCGCGCGGGGGAGAGTGTCGCTACTTTCTAACATCAAGGGGCTTTAAGCAGGGTGGGGTCGCAGCGCCCCCCTCCAAGCAGCGGCGATAGGCATGAACTAGCCCCGATGCGAAGGCCGTAAGAAGCGAGCGCGCGCGCCAGTCGAGCCCGGCCGTGGCTTTACAAGACAACAGGCGGCACAAACACGGCTCGCTCGCGCCCTTTAGCAGACGACACGAAGCTCCGCCTCCAAGTCCCTGTGCGCTTGCGCTGCTTAGCTTCGATGCGCGGCCGCGCCATGTGCGCTGGCCCTCCGCGGAGCGCGGCCACGCGGCGCCGTGTTCGTACTAATAGTGGACGACCCTGTACCTGTAACAGCGATCACCAGAATCTTAGCCAGCGCTGGGGAAACACTCGTGCCTGGGCTGCCCGCAGATATGCCGAGTTCCAGGAATGGAGCGCTCTTATAACCAGGCGTTGGCCAGGAGGTGTCGCTCTTGTCGCTCTACCATCGCAGCAGCCTGCGCAGACGCCGGCCCGGTCAGTTTCCTTGAGGTGACGCAGATGATTCTTACAAGCCGCACAGTCGCAGCTTGTGTAGACGTCACGGCTCGGTCAGCTTCCTGTAACAGCGATCACCAGAATCTTAGCCGGCGCTGGGGAAACACTCGTGCCTGGGCTGCCCGCAGTTATGCCGAGTTCCAGGAATGGAGCGCTCCTATAACCAGGCGTTGGCCAGGAGGTGTCGCTCTTGTCGCTCTACCATCGCAGCAGCCTGCGCAGACGCCGGCCCGGTCAGCTTCCTTGAGGTGACGCAGCTGATTCTTACAAGCCGCACAGTCGCAGCTTGCGTAGACGTCACGGCTCGGTCAGCTTCCTGTAACAGCGATCACCAGAATCTTAGCCAGCGCTGGGGAAACACTCGTGCCTGGGCTGCCCGCAGTTATGCCGAGTTCCAGGAATGGAGCGCTCTTATAACCAGGCGTTGACCAGGAGGTGTCGCTCTTGTCGCTCTACCATCGCAGCAGCCTGCGCAGACGCCGGCCCGGTCAGCTTCCTTGAGGTGACGCAGCTGATTCTTACAAGCCGCACAGAGGTTGACTGGCGATCATTTCTTGTTTCCTTGCCAGGCTATCGAACATTACCTTTCGTTTTCTGCATAATAAACTTATCGGTTAAGGTCCTCAATCATTTGTTGCATGTAATCTTCAGTGTTGCTGAACAGGACGATGCCATCTGGATACCGAAGGTTGCTGAGATATTAGCCGTTGATCCTCACTCCTCAGCTTTCCCAGTGTATGAGCTTGAATACTTCTTCTAAGCATGCAGTGAATAGCATTGCAGAGATTGCCTCCGTGCCTGAAACCTTTCTTGATAGTTCATTGTCTACTTTTGACATGAAGAATCAAGGTAGCTATGGAATGCTTCTAGACATTTGCAAAGATATTCACGTATGCGTCCTCTACTCCTCGAATATCCAATGCCCCCATGACTGCTGTTATCTGAACTCAAACAAATGCCTTTCCATAATTGTCTTTCCGAAAGCCATACACAGAGGTCGATTCTACTCCGCAGATTCCTCAATTACCTGCTTGATGACATGGATGTGATTCATTGTAGAATAACCGTTCATGAAGCCATCGTGTTCTCTTGATTGACTGAAGTGAAGTATTGCCCTCAATATAGTGGAAACTATCTTGGTGAATATAATACAATCCTGAAAGCAAGCTAATCAGCCTATAATTCTTCAATTGTTTATCCTCTCCCACCATATGCATTAGTGAAATGTTAGCATTCTTCCTGCTCTCTGGTACACTTGAAGTCATAAGGAATTGCGTATGAAGGGCTGCAAGCTTTTTAAGCATATTTCCTCCGTATTTTTTAAGCCTACTATTATTCCATCTTCTCCTGCCACTTTTCTCCTGGTCATGCCCTTCTAAGTTCATCGCTAGTTATAGAAGGTGCCTCTGTATCCTGTTCATCACTACTTGGAATGAGAGTAGCGTGGCTGCTCTGGGTACTGCACAGGTCAGTACCGAATACTTCTGCTGCTTTTACTATATCATCAAAATCGCTGATGACATTACCCTGCTTATATTTCGCTGCATACATCTTGCCCTGGGTTTTGCCAAGTTTTCTTCTCACTGATTTCATGCTGCTGCCATGTTTTACTGCTTCCTTACTTTTTAAGATGTTATAATTTAGAATATCGCTTACTGAATTCTTGTTTCTAAGTTTTGATAGCTAAGCGAATTCTATCCGATCTCTTGAGTAAGACACTTTCACGCTTTGTCGTTTATTTATTAGGTCCACTGTTACTTGGGAGAGCTTACCTGCTGTTTGCTTTGGTATCTTACCTCCCATTTCAATTGCTGCCTCTAAAATCAACCTATAGTTATGCTTTCATTCATTACCTTTATATTAGCTTCATATTTCTCTTCTAAAGCTGCCAATTTGTTTTCGAGCACCAGCCTGAGTTCATCTGCTTTTACCCTTACTGCGTCTAGGTTGGCCTGCTTCTTAATTAATTTTGTTCCTTCTCTTTTCAAATTGAGAGCAATCCTAAACCTCACTAAGCTATGGTCATTGCCCTTTACCCAACCAAGCACTTCTAAATCCTGCACTATGCTACAATCGGCAGAGCACGAAATCTACTTCATTTCGTGTTTCTCCAATACGGCTTTTCCTGGTGCACCTCCTGTTACTGCGCTTCCTGAAGAATGCATTCAATATATGGAATCTATTTCTTTCCGCAAATTCTGCCAACAAGTCTCATCAACTATTTCTAGAATCGATGCCGTAATTGCCAATTGCTTGTTCCCCAGCATGCTCCCCAGCATTTCCCCGTAATGCTTCGCACTAAGTAGACCTAAATACAGTAAAGTTTGCCATTTTTTTTGCGAGGGAAAATATAAGCCGCGAAATTAAAAACACTTCACGTGACAGCGCACTCGTGTGCCAGTGGTAACAGTCGTTTCATGCATATAACTGTCGTAATCTAGTAGGCTGTGCACCTAGCACACGTTCGAAGTCACTGCTACGCATCGAACATGGACGGAAGACGCGCGCGAAACACTCTTGAAACGTGCACCAAATGCACCCGTACACGAGCGTTCTTGAATTCCGCCCCCATCGGAATGCAGCCGCAGCCGCCGGGGACGAACCAGCGGCTTCGTGCGCGGCAGCGGAATTCCTTAGCCTCTGACCTATTGGGGCTGGTGCCTAAATGGAGGAAAACAACCTGACCGACCAGCACGTGCCGCTTGACATGCCGCAGAAGGTACGCTGCTGGGCAGCATTTCTAATTTTGGCGTATCAATGCGTTGCTGCGATGGCGACGCTGCTGCAGCGTGGCTCTTATGGTGACGCACCCTATTGGGACATCCACTTACCGATGCAAGGGAGAGCACTGAAACGCGACCAACAAACATCGGACGTGCTGTGGGATCGCAGTGCGCCGACACAGATAAAAGTGACGGATAAAGCCTCGGATTTCGTACCACCGTCGTGCCCAGCAATACCGCGGCCATCTGAGAGCTGCTCGCTCATTGGGCGGCTGCTCCCGACTGTCGCGTCAGAAGAGGTGTTTAATGAACCTTTATAAAAGCCTCCCCGAGTTTGCGTCTAACGGGTTTACTGTGCCCACATAATTGGCCAAACGGAACAACGTGCCATGGGGGAGAAAGGCGTAGACAACAACGGATCTGAATTAGTCCTTTCCTTTTTAAGGGTGTCGCTTTTGAAGAGTCGCGCTTGGAGTTTCTTTCATAATTTTCTTTCACCCTCTTATTCGCAGCATCGCTTCAATAAACTACGCGCTTTGACAATCACGAGTAGCCAAACCTTGAAATAAATTCCGATCATTACATTTTGCTTCCCCACAATAAGTAGTGATTTGTGAGGCACTGTGGTACCGTAAAGCTGACTTACAAAGTAACTGATTCATTATAATACTGAAGGCTAACAATCATCAGTTTCTACCGAAGCACCAGATTATGCATTACCTATTGCTTTGTAGGCGTAAAAACAGATCAAGCTTACCCTAAAAGATCAAAGAACTGTAGTAACCTGCCTGGGGTCGAGGATCTTCGTAACGAATCAATGCTGCCTCGATGGCGACACTAGTAGAGTCAAACTTCTCCTTTGTCGTCTACCACACGCTGCTGAGGGAATACTGGGATAGTACGTACGCACGTGACGGTTTGGCTGCAGCGCTGACAACCTATCAAATGATGATTTCCCAAAGGATAGCATTCTACTGACTGCAGTTAGTCACCTTGTTACGGACATAGAGACTTTAAAAGGTGCTGCAGTGGAACTCTCGTTCCATTTTGCTGCAGCCACTGAGTTTTTACATCTACGTGAAGAACTTTCTCCTGATATGATTATTACAGCGAAGCTTTATATGCCTAGGCGAAATCGTATATGGCTAGGCGAAATCGCCTGTGTACAGAAAAATATCATCATCAGTATTAGCTCGAGCATCGTCTTCTGCCGCAGCTCGCTCGTTGGCGCCCCTCGAGTTGCGCTCGTGCCACTGATCCCGTGTTCGTCGTCGTAGTCTTCTTCCACAGCTGGCTGCGTTGCCACTCATCATTCTAGCGTAGAATTCCACTTCCCTTCTGTCGTTGTACAAAAAATTATGGGGTTTTACGTGCAAAAAGCACGATCTGGCACGCCGTAGTGGGGGACTCCAGAAATTTGGACCACCAGGGGTTGTTTAACGTGCACCTAAATCTAAGTACACGGGTGCTTTCACATTTAGCCCCCATCAAAATGCGGCCGCCGTGGCCGGGATTCGATCCCGTGACCTCGTGCTCAGCAGCCCAACACCATCGCCACTGAGCAACCACGGCGGTTCCTGTCGTCGTAATGGAGAGGCCGCGTTTACGGGGGTATGATCCACTCATTGTCTTACCGTAACGGACAGATTTAATTTTGAATCAATTTAATTTCGAAGAATCGCAAGCGGCAACGGCCGGCGAATGCTGCTAGCCACGCCGCCGAGCAAACTCGAGACATCTAACGCAAGCGACAACGGCGAACTGCGTTCATACCGTCAGTAACGTCGTTGTCTTCGTCGCAGCCCAACGCACGTGTAACCTCATAATTGAGAAATACTTTAATGAACGCTCGGGATTAACCCAGCGATAAACACGGGGGCCGCACTTTTGAGCTTCGCTGGTTAAGCATCTTCACAGAGTGGAAGGGCCGACGAATTTTTTTTTTGAAAGGAACTTGGTTATCCACAGAAAAGAGCTTTATTTTAAAGAATTATCGCAGTTTTCGTCTGGATCGCCCTTCTCGTAAAAGGGAGTTTAGCATTTTTCATCGCATCGAAAATTGGTGAGAGAGCTAAGATTAGACGAGAGAGAAACATACTTTAATTCGTCACGAATCATTCTCTACAGAAAATGAGATTCTAGCATTGGGCGTAATGCTACTTGGATGTGTCCCATTTTAAATAGGCAAGGTGTATTTTCCTACAGAAGTTCTGAATACAGGTTATTTTGATGTCGCGGTTGCAACATGCAGAAAGCATACTATCATAGCTCGTGATTTCAATTCTCACCACGCATTATGGGGCTATCGGTCTGATTCTTGTGGTAAACGATTGTTAGATTGGGTTTCGTCAAATAACCTTAATTGCGTAAATTCTAGAACCCCAACTTATGTATCCGGCAAATCGCGTTCGGTGCTAGACCTAAATTATTGAAATCGGATTGTGTCCTTTAGTCCTGGTCTGCTATCACAACGGCCACAAACAACGGCCATCTTCCAATCACTTTTGAAATCGCGTGCCCACTTGATTTCGTCAATAAGCATGTCTGTCCACACCTATGTTACCTATAGCAAATTCAAGATTCATTGCAATAAGTTTTAAATAAACAGGTAGGTCTAAGGGACGAAATAAAGGTACTTAATTTGTGTCACCTACTAAATGACAGTTATAAAAATGTCGTAGTTTCACCCGAAAGGTGAAGCATCAATTGCGATAGCAAATTAGTTGAGAGCTATACGGAGTAAGGATAGTAGTTTTATCAGCTGTATTAACTTGGACATGCTTCCAGGGCAATGACACCGACAGAACAAAAGTATGTTCAGGTGGAGAAGGAGGCACTTGCCATAACATGGGCGTGTGAATGTTTCAGGATGTATGTGCTCGGTCTGCAGTTCAGAATAGAGACTGATCACAAACCCTTGGTGCCTTTGTTCTCAACAAAACGCATTGACGAAATGACACCACGACTGCAGCGCTTTCGCATGCGTGTTCTTGAGTATGACTTCACGATTTCACACATGCCAGGAAAGGACATGCAAACAGCTGATGTCTTGTCGCGCAAACCGCTGTAGTGCTCCGGCAAACACCTTGCATCCGTCATAGACGAGTATGAACTTCTGACCATTGAGCAGCTGCCAGCATCAACTGAGATGCTGAACAGGACCAAGATCGAGCTGCAAAAAGATGCAACGACATCACTGGTCATGCACTACTGCACTACCAAATGGCCAAAAACTGAAATGCTGGCACCTGAGGTGCGGAAGTATGCAAATGTGGCCGATGAACTGTCTGTCGTACAGGGACTCCTACTTCGGGGAACAAGGATAGTCTTTCCCCCTTCATTACGCAAAGAAGTTCTGCAGCGACTACACACAGGACACCAAGGTGTTGTGAGATGCCGAGCAAGAGCACGGGAGTCTTCGTGGTGGCCAGCAATCAGCCAGGACGTTGAAACGTACGTGAGAGGATGCCCAACCTGCACAAAGCACCGTCCTGTGGCAAATGAAGACATGCTTCAGACACCGCTCCCAGAACGCCCGTGGCAAGTGGTAGGCACAGACTTGTACCACCACGAAGGGAGGAACTACATAGTAGCTGTTGACTACTACTCAAGGTTTTTTGAACTGGAAGAGCTTTGTGGAACACAAACCAAACATGTTGTGCAGTTCCTTAGTAATTTGTTCGCTCGCTATGGCATTCCGGACATTTTGAGGTCCGACAATGGCCCGCAGTACTGCTCACTCGAGTTCCTGCAATTTATGAGCAGTTGGGGTGTAAAACATGTGACCTCCAGCCCACATTACGCGCAAAGCAATGGCGAAGCTGAGAGAGCAGTCCAGACTGCCAAGAACGTCATCCGTAAATCCACGAATGTTGCGGAAGGCCTTCTTGCCCACAGAGCTACACCTGGACATGTGGGTTACTCGCCAGCTGAGTTTCTCATAGGCCGCAAGCTCAAAACAAACGTCCCTACTCTGCCTCTGTCAGTTTCCAATGGCGCCACCTTGATGCGGCCCAATCCACTTCGATCGCAGCGCCACCACAGTATTTTTCCGCATCGGGTGCCTCACTGCAAAGCATGCGCTACCCCAGCCGCTTGTTCCACTCAACCGTATTCTAGTACACTCTAATTCCCACCATTTCATATCCTTTTCGACCTTCCCATACCACTTGTGTATATACGCAACAGGAAGTCGCGTAGATGGCCAGGCAGAAAGGACGCCGTTATCGCACCCCACGACACAACATTGGAACGCGCGCGGCGCGCTGGGGGAAACAGAGGAAGCTGTAAGGTTGACATTGAATCTACAACACGGTTTTAGAGGACGTCTACATCAGGGCATACCTGGTGTACGAGGCGATAGAATGCCACGGCCGTAGAGTAAAATGCAGGTGCGTTAACACTTGTGGCCCGCGATTTAACTGTACGCCCGGTAACATGTAACGAACTTTTGTGCCAAGGAAATAACCGGCGAGTTCACGCGCGGGGCACTGATCACCGTGTAATAGGCGAAGCAGATATCGCAAAGCGAGCAGCCGACAACGGACGGAAACGGATGGGAACGCAAACCCACCGCGAGAGTGTGGTTGCCTAAGAGCCGCGCGACAGACCAGTTCTGTTCTGACCGACCAGAAGAAGGAACCAAGAAGGGACTGCAATGATCCAGTAACCCGTAGTGGCGGCTGTACAACGTGACAAATGTACCACACACGGCCGCAAATAGAGACTGTGCTAAGTAGCTTCTTCCTAATAGGGGGAAATCATACCCTTGAACATCCTGAATATTTCACCTTACATTATCAAGAATTGAAAGTCACACAGTCATCTTACTAGCAGTAAATAACAGTCGGGGATGTAGTGCCTATGGAGCCAATTCAAACACTGCCCGTTGCGCTATACTATACATTGAAAAGCCGCCGTTCTTGCTCAAGGTTGTTTTTAAGTGACGTCTGCATTTCTAATAAACGATGCGGGAAAACTTATTTTTGCTGATATATTTGGGAATCACTTTGTAATCACCTCATACTCTTTAAGCTAACACATCTACACTTTGGAAAGATAACACTTCCTCGAAAGTTTTATTTAAGGACAAATAGTGGCCCCAGAGGCGCTGGTGAAGATAGAAGGCGTTGAAAAAAAAGTAGAGACGAGATTCATACGACCGGATCCCTTTCAGGCATAGGTAGCTGCCCAAGATACAGCAGTTTTGCGGAAGAGAAAAAAAGATTCCAGAGATGTATATAAAAATGCTAGAATCCGCCTTTTGCATGTCCCGAGTGCGCATGTGCTGTACCCTAGCGGCGAGCACCAAAAACGTTTAGTACGGCGTCGGTGGTTTGTGCAGCTGACGACGCACGCGTATGCAGCATAGTCGTCGAGGACGCCAACTCTTTACTGTTGGCGCTGTGCCGATCGACGACGCGGTATTTGCCCTGTGTTTCGGTAGAAACTTCACCTGTACCCAGCGATATTCGGCGAACGTCCGGTACATCACAATACATGCCGACACGACACCGATGTCGGTCAGAAGTGGACCTCACGCCGGCGCCAACGCTCGGCTGGCTGTAGTTGTCATACTGTGCCAGTGGGAGACCTATATTGTCATACAAGTATGACGAGGAAGCGACCGACGACGCGATAGACGACAGCGAGGGATCGTAGTGTGATAAGCTTTCGTGGCGACGACGCCGAGAAAACCAGTCTGCTGATCGCCGTGCGAGCGGCCACCGAGTGAGAACATCGCACCGACAACGTGAATATCGCCGCAAATGCGCTCGTGTATGTATTTATTGACGATCAGATTGAGTCTAAACGTGCTTACGATGCTGATATGCACGATTTCCAGCCCTTTACAGCCCTCCACATCAGGTTTGAGGCCATGTCAATCTCGTTTAGGCAGCTTCACTAGGCCTAACACAGCCTACGAGTTCGTCCGCTACCGGCGGACCTGAAATGTAGGATAAGCAAGTACGACGAAGGAAACTGCTTATATAGTTCGGTCCTGACCTTACCGAATTGAAGTGAACCACTCTTAGCATAGTACGATGCACACACAGAGAGTGGGAAGCGACGACGCGGCGCAATACTAATACTGCGGTACAGGCACCGTTCTTGAACGAAGGCTGTCGGTCGCAGTCGCCGGCGCTTCCATGAACGAAGTGCAACTACGGAGAATGTATTTTTATGCTGCCAGATTTAGTAGTTACCGAAAACGCAGTTTGCCTCTTATGATAAACAGGCAACAAGTAATGGCCCTTTCGACAGTGCATCGTAAGCAACAACACCGCTCATTGCCACGCGAGTCCGGCAGGAGTCAGCATTTTCGCGTGCCAGTGCGGCTAGTTGGTCGTTGTCGCCGTTTTCGATGTGCCCGGGACGTTCATGCCTTCTCGTCTCAGTGTGATCGCTTCTGATATGTGCATGAGAAGTGTTCATATATGCTTTGAACATTTCCTCATTATTTCGTATGAGCGGTGCACGGTTTCTTCTGTACTTGAAGCGAACAGCGAGTGGTGGCCGTACGCGTGCCGATGTAATCAAATGCGCCGTTCTTGCGTTGCATAAATACTCTGGGCGCAATGTCGCCCCTTTAAAGAGCTATGGCCACTGTGGTCAAGACTCAGCTATAAAAGCAGTTTTTATCATCCTATTAGCGTACGATCAGTGCAGGTCTAAGAGTGGCAAATGCGTGAACTCGGCTGCTATATACGATACGGCTAACCTCCGCTGAGCGGAATCGACCCCAGATTAAACTTGATGTGGGCGGCGGGCGAGTGTTCGCGTTCGTGCATTTCAACTTCCGAAGCATGTTTGGACTCATATTCAGTACGAATAAATATGAATAACAGGAATACAAGCGTACGCGCTGTGTCAGTCGCGTTACTGTGCGATGTATTCGTTGAGAGGCATGGATCGCACGGTGACTGGTTTTGTCGGCGTAGCTGCCCGAAATCCGGGCATCATATTTCGATGGCTTGCTGTTGTAAGTCGCACCAGAGTCATTGCCTGCCTAGGCATCCTGTCCAACAAGCGACCACTCACACAAAACGAAAATTACAACGACTGACAAATGCACAAACCCATTTCAGCTCGCTTCTCGCAGCGTGCATCTGCGTCCCGCGGGGCCCCGACGCCGTACATATTGTTTCTCGCGGAGCCCGCTAAGGTGGCGCCACAGCGCAATGCAAAAGGCGTATTAAACGCATGTATCGTGTACCTGAGTAACTCAAGCAGGCTAGGTGAGCCTTTGTTACCGCCCCGTTTCAAAGGGGATGTCAATAAATCATCATCAATAAATCATCACCATCAATCATCATCGAGGATCAACCTGCCACGCCAGATGGCTAGGCTGCTTGATCATGTAAATCTTTTACCAGGAAAGGCGCGCTGCTCCCGTATTTGTTTCAGTAGGTGCGCTGCTTATCATGCAACGGGAACTTTCCGAAAAGAATTTTGCATGCGCTGAGTTTGGGCTTATATTTTACACGGCAACGTCGTGGAATTGACGTGACTCCCCTAGTAGGATACCTCGTACAAAATGTGTCGGCCAATTGTTTCTACACTCTTCTGAAGTTACTTGCTTCGATAAATAGAATAAATTTTGTTAGTAAGTGTGGTCAGCTAAGTGAGTTACCATTTATTTTAGTGCCATTTTATTTTATTTCATTGTATCGTATGGATAATCCCAGTTTATTTACCGACACCTGAAACGTATCTTATGATTATTACCTCTTGTGTAAACCTAACTTTAATACCTTGCAGTACGTTGTAATTACTGAGTACCATTGTTTACGATAAATGTTTACCTCTTTACCTGTTGTTTATATTTACCTCTATTGACATGTACATAGCCAGAAATTAGGGACGTTTTGTTCAGTTTCCCTTTTTCGCTACCACGTGGCGTATCAACCTTAAGGAATTCCAAATTCCTGCTATGACGTTTGCCATGACGCACAACTAAGGAAACCACAATAAGAGAAGCACACCCTGAGACTGTCGCTTCGCCTCGGCACTAGACACCTGACCTAGTGCTCGACACCTGACCTGTTTTTTTTTTTTTTTTTTTCACCACTGTGGCCACGGGCTCGCGTGTACGTCATGGTTCTGTTTCGTGGGTTTATCATAGAGAAAGAAATTCAACAAGAGCGGGCACTCCCATAGAGCCCAGCGGCCGCAGTGACGGTAAATTCCTCGCTGGTGTAACCTATTTCTCCTCGCCCTTACTCCTCCTCCTCCCTTTTCCTTCTCTACCCTCCACCGCCGAGGCGCGAGGTATCTGAGGCCGACGCCAAGGCGCGGGTGCGCGCGGTGACACGCACGGGGGCGTCGCGAGCATTGAAGCGGTATTTTTACGTCTCTGACTTTTGAGAAAGAGTTTGGCGTCGTAGTGTCGTACAGGTACCAGAGAGGTCTTCAATAACATTCAATAGTTACCATCGCTTAAAGTGGACTTTTCGCGTTGTCTTGGTCCGGAATCGTTTTATTATTTAGTAAAAATGATTTCGAACGATCTTTGCAAGCCTCCATCGTATCTGTGCCACGTACAACTTTATAAAGAAGACGCAAGATGCCTTGTGAAATGAGGAAACGTTCATTTCGCTCTATACTGAGTTCGCACGCTGAGTTCGTGCGGCCCGGGCTTTTTGTGCATTCATCCAACGAGGTGGCTCCAGGTAAGCAGCAGTAGTTTTCGTACGAAGCTCCACTGGATCGCATCAGCTGAAAGAATAAGAATCATGTGTCATTTTGGTTTTTATACATTATTGGAATACTGCGTGTAAAGGCGAAACGTGCGAAAGTGGTCAAAGGGCAGCATTACAAAGAAAAGCAATTCGCTTTTACATACATGGCACAGAAAATACCGACTCATCCCAAAAGAATACCATAAAATATCAAGGAAACATCTGATTTTCAAGAATTCTCCCGATTCCAGGCATTATTGCCCGCACTTTAAGAGCACAAACACACTGGCGGCTGCGCGCTTCCAAAACAACTTGGCCCCAGCTGACGCGATGGTACGCTACGTACACAGTGATGGCCTCAACAGAGGCTCCCAGCCGGACCATGCTAGGCGCTCACAGAACGCCTTCTACTCGCACTCAAGACGATTGCGTGGGTGCGAAGCCTGTTTTGAGTTCAGAAAACGGAATTTTCGAGTTACAAGTTAGTGGTTTTTGAGCTCCTCCGCATTTTGCGCGTTCTGCCGTGCCGGCGCAAGCAATACAGTCCCGTGTTATCACTCTTGGCAACCGCTCGTCGCGTTTTCGACAAGCGCGTGAGTACCGAAAGAACGTTTATGTTGTTGGGGCCACAAAGAGCGTCACAAGCTTGTCCCACTAAGATTCACCACACGCCAAGCTAACTTCGTCACCACAGCCGAGCTGGTTCTCGCTAACTGCGACACAGCACCCTGCGCGCCCAGCGTTCCTCAAAAGTACCCCAAAAAGTTGCGAAATTACTTTTCAGTAATGTTAGGCGTGAGAGAAAGCGCCACAATTTTGTCCTAGTCAGATGGAGTACACGCGAAACAGACTGGGCACCACGGCCGAGCTGTTCTCGCTAACCGCCTCACAGCGCCCTGTGCAGCCAGCGTGCCTCAAAAGTACCGAAATAAGTTGCAATAATGTTGGGGCCCATAGAAAGCGTCGGAAACATGTCCCAGCACGATTCATTAGCTCAATTTAACTGCGCCTGGACAGCCGAGCGGGTTTTCGCTAAGCGTGCAACAATAAGCCTTAGTTCCGTGCCCTAAGCCTAAACGCGTAGCAAACTGTCAAACAATAATTCCCACCTTGCCGTAGTCAAACAGTGCAGTGGTGCCGTGTCGAAGTGCAGAAGAAACGCAAGAATACGTCGAGAGCCAAAGAAACCAGGCAACATAAAAAAAAGAAACAGACGGGTTGCCGGACAGGCGAGCGCTCACATGGGCAGCCGGCCTCGCTCGCTTCGGTGGCAAGTTTGCATGGCGCATACCGCATGCATCTTGCGCGTCATTGACCTGTTGCTATAGGCAACACCATAAAGATAAGTCGCAAATTATAAGTTTATTTATACACGAAACTTTTTAGCTTTAGTGGCAAACAATAAAAAAAATGTCGCAGTTTCACCCGAAAGGCGAAGCATCAATTGCGATAGCAAATTAGTATTGCTGCATTGACCAACCGACCCGGAAATCCTCTGTTGACCCTGACCACCCGACAAAACCTTTTGAACATAGAAGTGGACGGCGTGCCTGTTTCGGCGCTCATAGACACGGGGGCGCCATTATCGGTTATGAGCGCTCGCCTTTCCGTCGTCTCCGCAAGGTTCTGACGCCCGCGGCGTCGCCTGTCGTTCGTGTAGCCGACGGCGGCACATCTTGCGTCGTTGGGATGTGCACTGCGCGTGTGAGCTTCGCCAGTCACCAGACCTCAGTTCTATTCTATAGAGAGTTATACGGAGTAAGATAGTAGTTTTATCAGCTGTATACATAAACTGGGACATGTAGCAGCACCAGCAACGCGCATAACTAATGCTGACGCCATCGGCGTTTTGCCCGCGTTCGCACCGAAAGGCGCGCGGCGTTGGTGAGGTTACCGGTGCCTCTGGCGGCGGCTGGGAGGTTTTCGACGAAATCAGAACGGGACACTCGTCGAGCAGCGTCGGAAGTGTTTACCACCTTCTCGCCTCGCAGCGTTTTTATATAAATACGCATTTGGTGCCGCAGCTAAACGTCGCCTCCACTCCTCCCCCCCCCCCCCCCCCCCACGGATTTGCGCGCGACGGCAGAAGTCGCGTTTGCTTTCCGCCGTGTGTTCACTCCCCGTGAAAGTGCGCGTCCCTCTCGTGCTTTCCCTCCCACATACAGCATACGGCGCGCGGCGACGATTTCATAGCCGTTGGAATTTATACGGAACCATAAGGCGACGGCGACGACGACGCCGACGGCAGAAGTCTGCTTGGAGTGTCCATGTAATTGATAACGCAATAAAAACAATGTCTCTTAACTTAATTTGACATTCTTTTTTTTTTCGACGCTCACGGCAGCTAACGGATGGCACTAGTACTAGCGTGACGTATTTTCTGTTGCTAGTTCTCGCTGAGTGTCCCCTCTTGTTGAATTTCTTTATGCCTATAGAGCCCCTCCACTTTCAGAAAAGTACCGCCATCCTTTGAGCAACGCCACTTATCTCTTTCTCCTGTATCTCCGAATGGACGTTTGCTGTCAAGTGATAGCGCGCGCTTTCACTAATTTATATATTTTTTTCTCCCTCAGCGCCCTGTTGCAAGTCCCTCTGCGCAACCGCCGGCGGCGGCGGCGCGCGCCCGGCCTGAAAGCATCAACGGCAACTTTCGACCGGGCGCCACCATCGACTTGCTTTCGCAAGCAAAAAGTAAAAACAAAAAGCGGTTTAAGAGAGGAGACGGCGGAGGAGAGAGGAGATGGTGGTACTTTTCCTAAGGTAGAGGGGCTTTATTGTCACCGCGTTGGTCACGCCTACCGACACTGTCGCAACCGCTGGTCCTCGATGCCGTTCTCGAACAGCCCTCGTCTATACGGCAGTTTTTGACATTTCCAGCCGGAAGCCGAGCCGACGCTGCACGACACCGACGGTACGACCCCTTAGCGCCGTCGTTCCCCGTCGCCGAGCAGCCACCAGTCCCGTTCGCCACAAAGTCGTCGCCCGTCGTTCAGATCACCCCAGTCCCGTCGCCTGTCCCTCCTTTTCCGACCTTGGCGCGCACCTCCGGAAAACTAAGGTAGCTCCCGGAGGTGACGCTGCATTGTCGATGTCTCCGCCAAAGCCTCTCACCCTGCCGACCAGATGCAATATAGTAGATGTAGAAGATGATGTATATGTCCCAGCGCTTGTTGATACTAGAGCACATATCTAGGTAATGATCAACAATCTTCGTTGCCGAAAGTTCTTACACCTGCCGAATCTCTGTTATCCGGGTCGTCGACGAAGCAATGCCCATTATCCTTTGCATGTACACTGCCCAAATAACTGTTGCGGGTTTCAATACTTCGGTTTTATTTGCTGTTCTTGAAGAACAGTGTTCCCATGAATTGATGTTCGGCCTAGAATTTTTATCGGACCATTCAGCGCTGATTGACTGTGCTTCTGGCCTCCTACAACTCGAGCTATCTAATCACTGCTTTCCTGCAAAATCAGCTGAGCCTCATTGATGTTCTCTAGACTTGCTAAGGTTGCCGCCTCAAGCCGCCATGTATATACCTTTGACGTGCTTCCCATCTGTTCCTGACGGCGACTATGTGCTGACTCCTAACGTCAATGTTCTCCTGCTATGCACAGTTGCCGTTCCTCATACCATTGTGACTATCCCCGACAACCGCGTATTTCTTTCATTTTTAAACTTTGGTTTATGTACGCAAGTTATTCCGAAAGGCATGTCGCTCGGCAACGCTTCTCCGATGGACGATACCACAATCTCTGTATTTGATATGCCGTCCTCATGCGCAGCCACCTGCGGTCCAATGAGTTCGGCAACGTCCGATCTTACCTTATTTTCCAAGATGGATGCTCATGACCTGCTTGCCGACCAGGCTGCGGATATCTGCTGCGTGCATGTGTCTAATGGCGACATGTTAGGGCTTGAGGATGGCCTGCTGGGACAGATTTCTGTTGTGACCCATAAGATTGACACCGCTGATGCTAGCCCTATTCGCCGACGTCCCAATCGCGTGTCTCACGCAGAACACCACGTTATCCATGCTGAAGTAGACAAGATGCTAAACAAAAGTGTAATTAAGCCCTCTTCGAGTCCTTGTGCATTGATGGTTGTCGAACGCTCTCGACTGCCTTCCCGGATCAAAATGCTTATTTTAATCCACCTCCAATCCGGTTATTTGTAGATTTCGGTTGATGAACTCGACCGTGAGAAGACGGCTTTCGTCACACCGGACGGCCTTTACCATTTTAAGGTCATGCCCTTCAGGCTTCGTAATGCCCCAGCAACATTCTAAAGCATGATACATTCTGTCAATCGGGGCTATAAGTGGTCCTCCGGCTTATGTTCTCTAGACTATGTCATCCTATTTTCCTATACGTTTGACAGCCACCTCAGTCGCTTGGCCGCTATTCTTGAAGTCTTTAGGGAGGCAGGCCTTCAACTTAACTCTTCTAAGTGCCACTTCGGGCACCGCGAAGTCAAAGTTCTTGGCCACCTTGTCAGTGCTACCGGTGTACATCCTGATCCTGATAATATTCACGCTGTCAAGAACTTTCCTGTACCCTGCTTAGCAAAAGATGTGCCTAGCTTCGATGGCTTATGCTGATATTTTTGTCGATATGTTAAACATATTGCGGATATCGCCCGGCCGCTGTCCGACCTTCTCAAGAAGGACTTTGCGTCCTTTTGGGGCCGCGAACAAGCCCACGCCTTCTACACCCTCATCCACTTGTTGATAACGCCTCCAATATTAGGCCACTTTGATCCATCTGCACCAACTCAATTTCGCACAGACGCCAGTGGCCATGGCATAGGTGCTGTCCTCGCCCAACAACAAAGTGAAGACGAACGCATTGTTGCCTACGCCAGTCGCCTATTATCCTCTTGAGAGCTAATTTTTTCTATCACCGAGCATGAATGCCTCGCTCTGGTGTGGGCAGTGGATAAATTTCCCCCTTACTTGTTTGGCCGCCCATTTTCTATCCTCACTGCAAGACCCGACTGGCCGCCTTGGTCGCTGGACGCTCAGACTCCAGGAGTATTCTTTCGTCGTGAGGTATACGTCCAGCCGCTTACATCTGGACGCCGACTGCTTGTCTCGTCACCCCGTCGATCCTGCTGACAACAACGAACAGGATGTCGACACTGCCTTCTGGCCATTTCTCACTTTCATGACATTGTTACTCAGCAGCGAGAGGACGACTCTCTACGCTCGCTCATCGAGCGCTTGACGTCTGGCCAATCAGAGCGCTCAATCGTAATATTTGTGCTCCACCAACGCAACATCAACTCTAAGGGCCCAGATTTATTGCTAGTTGTCCCTCCTCACCTCCGTTCTACTGTTCTTGCTGAGATCCACAACCACCCAGTTCCGGACAACTTGGCACTTCCTGCACTTACGACAGAGTGCGACATCGATTCTTCTGGCCAGGCCTGTACCGCTCTGTGCGACGTTACGTTTCAGCTGTTGACCTCTGTCAGCTGTGACCGCTGCCAGCAGCGAAAGATGCCATGTGCCCCACGTGCTGGCCACCTTCATCCAATCGATATTCCCACGGAGCCTTTCTTCCGTGCTGGCATGGACCTTCTTGGCCCCTTCCCCACATCCATAAAAGGAAACAAATGGATAGCCATTGCAACAGACTATGTGACGTGCTGTGTTATTACACGTGTCCTGCCCAGCAGCTGTGCTACAGGTGCTACAGATGTAGCAGGCTTTTTACTTCAGAACGTGATTCTTCACTATGACACGCCAATGCAGCTGCTGACAGATCGTGGCCGCTAATTACTATCCCAAGTTGTCGAAGACATGCCTCGTTCCTGCTCCACCGAACACAAGCTCGCAACCGCATATCACCCACAAACGACCAGATTAACTGAGCGACTAAATTGCACCTTTATAACGATGTTGTCTATGTAAATTTAAGCAGACCGTCGCGATTGGGACAGCACTTTGTCCTACATGACATTTGCGTACTATTCGCCATGTCATGATACCACCGGTTTCTCGGCTTTCTTCCTCTTGTTTCGTCACACCACCAATAATGTTAGTGCAGCTGGTGCATAAGGCTATTTGCAATATATTTACACGTAGGCCAACGGTGGCCAAGATGGCGACCCTATTTGAATCGGGAACACATACGCACTTTCCCGCTCGCCCATGCCTTCGGACGTTACGCCTGTTTCCCTTTCCGCCACGTCCTTCGCTAACATCAGTATTACTGACATGCCTTCAGAACAGCGCAAGAATTCCTGGATAGCCTCGCTGATCTACATTCTCTCTACGTCTTGGACCACACCAGCCTCACGGCTCCCTCGCGTCTTGTTGGCAGTCTCCGTCACCTCTACGTCACTCTTCCCCAAGCCGCCCAAATATCGTTGACGTTGTCAGAGGTCGTTCCCCCAGTCTTCGCCGGGGAAACTAACGGCCGCGACCTCTGGGGGAAGGTTGCCAAATGTCGAGACGCCGAAAACAAAACATAACCACCGCAAGAAGACGTCATGACGACGACGAGCAATGCCGACGACTGTGTTCGCGCCGACCTAAACCTTTTTAATGACCGACATCCCATGACAGCCCTTGCGTACACCGCTCCCGAATTCTCGATTATGAGGCAAGACCTGGTTGACCGCCTTAATTAAAAAGGTGAAAACACCATGCACAAGACCACACATCAGAAGTACCGGGGTCAGCTAATCACGCGAACGGGTAAATGTACCGCCAGACACCACATCGGTGATTCGAGCTTTGTTGTCACGTTCGTTATCCTCCCAGAGTGCTGCAAGGAACTCATCTTGGGAATGAATTTTCTCCGAGAAGCCTTGCCATGGTGATGTGATAGCGGAACAGATCAGCGTACCAGCGTACCATGTCCGCAAGCGCAAGGGTACAAAAGTCATCCCCGAAAACTTCGATGAGGTATGCTGGACAAATTCGAGGTCTTCAATTTTTTGACGACGACGCAGCTCTTGCCTCTGCAACTGCGGAATCTAGTTTTCCGCCTCAGAAGGGCAGGGTCGACGGCGCCTAGGCGACAGAGAGCGACGTCGGGGGGATGAAGATCGGTGGGTAGCTGAGTGCAGGCGCTCGGGCGAAGAGGATTGTTGTAGCCACGCTGTGCCGTCAAAGCGTCTAGGATCCTAAGCAGACGGTCGCATGGCGTCTATCAGAACAAGAGGGCGACGGCAACACAAGCGTCCCACATGTCCCGCATAACCGCAAGAATAACATCGCGCGCATGTAAGGCTCTGGAGCAGTGTGACCATTCTCTCCTTGAGCTTGCGTGCCAATACTCTGCCCATGCATGTCTCTGGGCAGTGCTTCCACCACCTCCGCTGTGCGACATGTGCACGGACCGTCTGAGCGATGACATCACGAGCTACGGATTCCAGACCGCCTACCGAGGCAACATGCTGTGTCGCGTGACCATCAGCCGGCCCTCGGACGCCTTCTGCGCGTTCGAGATGCACTTCCGCGAGTTCGACGTTGAGAAGTCGTCGCGCTGCGACAGGGACTTCTTGCAGATTGACAGGGACCGTTACTGCGGCACCATGCTCAAGGGACAGCGCAGTAAGTAGCGTGCAAGCAACTGCCGCCCGCTTAGAAGCATTACACCGGTCACAAATTTCGCGCACGTGAACTCGCGATGTGATGAAAACAGGACCAAAAATAGGAGACACGATGTCAGGCTCCCAAAAAGGAAATCTGTGAGCAGCGAGACTTGCGGAGACAAAACAGTTTGCCTATACTCGCGCCCTATGCTCGGTGATTGGAAAGGTTAAGGTCTCTGAGGTGTATGTGATAAATCAGAGCTGGCATTTTTACGCCCCCCCCCCCCCCATATATTCGGGACATACGATGCGCGCGATGCCTAACGCCTTCTCTGGGTGGAGGTGGGATCGTCGCTACGGAACTAAATGGTCATCCGAAATAAAACAAATAGTGTCTTTCCAGAAAACATGCGTAATCATCCTAATTTTGTTGATATGTAAATGCACACTATTTGTAAACATCTCCGGCAAATTTGAGTTGTGTGGTTACAAAACGCTAGGTCCCATGGGTAGTTCGTTAGTTTGAATGTATTGCCCATTGAGCTAATGAAATTAACGGCACACGATCGTAGAGTTTTCTTACCACATAACTTAAATGTCCCCGAGATGTTCCAAAAGATGGGTCGTTCTCGAATATCAGTAAAATCCTAATTCGTGGATATACTTTTTGGAGAGACACTATTTGTATTTGCGATCCCCATTCAATTATACCCGGCGTCGATCGCACGATCAAAAGAGAGAGCGCCAAGCGCCTCACGGGCATCTTGTCCAAACTTGTCCCTCATTTCTGGCCGAGTGAGCAAGCACACAAAATCCTTTATTTACGAGGAGTGAATCCAACTGGGGGCAGCCCCGAAAACTGTCGCGTGGCCCTATATAGTGTTTCTCCTTCTTTTTATCCCTGGGAATCCAGGCCATCGATTGTAGATCTTGCTTCTTGCAGTGCGCTTTTCCCTTCCGAGACACTTTCTTGTATTTCCCCTTTTTCGTATCATACCAAAAAGTCATCGTTTGCAAAACACACATCTCTTCAACCAAATTGTTCAAAGGAACGCCATCTTGCGGGCCCTTCAAAGCTGCAACTCTTCTCGAACTTATCTCCCCAGTGCTCGGACTCGTGGTGCCATTTAGAATCCGTACTGTGATTCACCGGATAACCACGCCGAAAATGGCTCTAGGAGTTAAGGCCAACCTCCATGCAGCGAACTTTCGCGACGAATTTCACGTGACGAAAAATCCAGCGCGAAGCGCCGTCGCGAATTCGTCACACCACGCTCCATGCAAGCAAGAGCCGGCGAACGCCGCCGACCATGCGGTCGACGCAGCCCGCGAGGAGTCATTGTGGCCAGACGAAATAGGCTACGAAGGCGACGTTCGCGAATGAAAGCAGAAGGCAAAACAGCGCATAAATCAATGTTTTTACACGTAAAATAAGGCGCCCGACCTGAAAAAGTGCGTACAATAAGTGCTCGCTGTTAGCCGGCATCTATTTAGACGGTAACTTTTCTTTTTTATTTTGTGAATACCGTGGCACGTCCGTATTTCGCCGACACTTATTTCTCGTCTGTCACCCTGTGTTTGTTTACGGCTCTCTGCGCTCGCGCGCAGCTGTTTTTCTCCCGTCAGCTTCCGCCTTCGAGCCTGCCCTGCCATCGAGGAAACACGGAAAGCTATTAGACAGTTTTAGTATAGCGTACGCAACTAATAGCGTACGCTATACGCTAAAGTACAGCGTACGCTAAGCAGCGCACGTTTATTACACTCGTATATGGCCTGCGAGATCTTCCAATCTCAGAGGCCATATGCCATCGGCACGCCTATCTCTCGCCTTCACCGATAGGTGGCGCGGACATATCTCGAAGGTCCCTCGTTAGGCTTCATGTCGTTTGAAACGAGACGCGATCGCGAAAACTCGACAAGGTTATCCATAATACACTGTCATCGAAGCGGCCTGAGACTAAGCGAAAGCCGTCTACGCAGTCATTCTCTACGAACGATGCAAATTCTACATAAGCCATGCTAAAGTCAATTCGAAGCGGGCAACGGGGCCCGCCGCCATGTTTTACGTACGTGGCTTGCGAGAAGACTCTTTTGTCGCTTAAAGTAGTCACCCGCCCATATGCCGCACCTACGCGATGCTTCCACTCGCGTTTTTCTCGGATGTGCCAGTGAAATACGCCCTGAAAACTTCAATCAAACGTTTTTCCGAAACACGGCGGTACGCCGCGCACCGGATTTGGGCGTCCATGCCTGTTTAGCTACCGCGAGATGGACTGACTCCAAATTTGGACAGTTCTGATTAAGCTGAAGAGAACTGCTGCGATGTTATGGACGCGACGAACGGCGCCGGAAATAATACAATAGCGCGCCCTATTTACGCGTAGCTATGTCTTGGCGTGGGAAATCGTCATGCGCTCTGGTCTCCCGTTTTCTTTTTCGTTTTTTTTCTGGTTTACAGACGAGTCGTCATGCGCGGCAATAAAGCAGTTATTATATGGTATACGCGCGCTTTGATTCAAAGCCAAGCTATCGAGGCGACTGTGTTTTTCGCTACCGTTTAGTGCGATCGTGTCTCGAAACAGATGTGAAAGAAGGGACGTGTTAGATTTTAGCTCTTACAAATTTTTTAAAATTGCCTGTGGCAGATAGCACAATTATAATCCTCGATCTAAACTACTCGAGGAGGCGGCCATTAGTTCCACGAGAAATCAAAACGGGTAATTGAATAATTAACATAATTACGCTAATTAAGTTTTTAATAAACTATTTTACGGCATATATTTCAGTCTACGAATTATAGCCGCTAAGTTCGCAAGGCCTATCCACTTGGAACAAATTCTCAGGACTGCACCAGTTTCGATATATTAATTTTCAAAGTGTTCAACGAAATGCATGCGCGTTCCAGTTAACGTTGTGCTTCAATGCATAAACAGCGTTTCCCTCAATAAGTTAACTGGAACGCCCATGCATTTCGTAGGACACATTGAAAATTAATATCTCGAAACTTGTTCAGTCCTCAGAATTCGTTGAAAGTGGATAGGCCTTGCGAACTCAGCGGCTATAATTCGTAGATTGAAAGATGCGCCGTAAAACAATTAACTAAAAGTTAGTTAGCGTAATTACGTTAATTATTCAATTAGGCGTGTTGATTTCTCGTGGAAGTAATGGCCGCCTCCTCGAGTAGTTTAGATCAAGGATTATAATTGCGCTATCTGCCACAGGCAATTTAAAAAAATTTGGAGCAGCTAAAATGAAACACCCTGTATAAACGTCGCCGAACAAGAGCGCGTCCTTTCACTTCCTGGACGCTGCCTATGGAACGCTTTGCCCGTCGTGTAACGTTCCCCCAGAGCGCATGGTGTATGACACGGAGGGCAACGCCGTGATGGTGTTCAAGACGGACGAGTCTGTGTCCGGCAAGGGCTTCCACGTGCGCTTCCACCAGGTCCCCTGCGGCGCGGCGCACCGGGACCCCGCCGCCACAGCGGCCACAACCACGACGGCGGCCAGCGGCAGTGAGTATACAGTGCATTATACATACTCGGGCAGGGATACAAGCAATACGTGTTCTTCACCTCCGCAGCCGTAGTTATTATAGTTCTGACTGGCATCAACGCTAAGTATGCATAGCTTCGACAGGGTATACTTCGTGACAAAAGAGAAAAGAAAAAAGGTTAATTGGTTATCAGTGATGAAGCGCGGTACTTGTAAACACAAATTAGAATCATTTCGGTAGTTCGCATACAGCACACCTCTTCGCAAACATGTCGTGCTACTCCCCTAATGAATGAATGAAGCTACAAAAAATGAAAAAAAAGCGTTCCCTTTCATTTTCCGTTACCAAATTCAGCCGGAGAGTTCTAAGCTCGGTTAGTTTGTTTGCATTCAACATGGCTGACAGCGTAGACGACACGACGGAGCAGATCTTTTCTGCCCATATATCTCTTGCCTTGTCACTTGCGCTGTTTGCGAAGTTGGGATTCACTCTCTTTCACGGTATCTACAACAAAACGTTGTGATGTAGCTCTTTCACGTATTTCATAGTGTCTTTGGCAGACCTCACCATGAAGCGGAGCCAGCCAACTTATATTTGTGCGACTGATTCATTTTAACGAAATTGTTTATAGTACCAAAATAGTTATTGCTACAGTAATATATATATATATCTATATATATATCTATATATATATAAGCATATCATAAGAAGCCAACAAACAATAACACCAAGGACAACGTGGGGGAATTACTTGTACTTATTATTTGAATTAAAGACATGATAAATTAATTGAAATGAAAGTGGATGAACAAAAAGCTGTCCGCAGGTGGATAACGAACACACGTCTTCGCATTACGCGTGCGATGCTCTCAACATTGAGCTACCGCGGATCCGTTTTCCCATCCACTTTCTGGGGTATTTATGTTTATACAACTAGAACTAACCCTGGGAGTGTTAGCCAGCGCCAGCACTCACAAACCATAGGGCGGATGTGGAACATCCTTTCTGCCGCAGGCGTCACGAGCACGTGATCTTTTTGGGTCATGGCAACTGGTCAATAAACCCACATATGCTACCTGAAGGCATCATTGCTGCGGGATTCGAGCCCTCGTTATGTAGTGAACGAGAAGAAAGGGAACCGAGGGGCCCGATTTTTAATAAGCATTTCATAAGAAGCCAACAAACAATAACAACAAAGACAACATAGGGGGAATTACTTGTACTTATTATTTCAATTAAAGAAATGATAAATTAATGGAAATGAAAGTGGATGAAAAAACAGGTGTCCGCAGGTGGGGAAAGAACCCACGTCTTCGCATTACGGATCCATTATCGCGGATCGTTTCCCATCCACTTTTTGGGGTATTTATGTTTTTACAACTAGAACTAACCCTGGGAGTGTTAGCCAACGCCACCACTCGCAAACCATAGGGCGGAGGTGGAACATCCTTTCTGCCGCAGGGGTCACGAGCCCGCGATATATATATATATATATATATATATATATATATACTATATTCCTAGGACAACCGAGGCAAATATCAGGTAGTGTGACAACATTTGGACTCATGATTGATCTCTCCTTGACAATTCGGGGGCTTCGCCAAGTCGCTGACACGATTTCAGCTACGCAAACCACGCTGCACGGGATACGAGCGCTCTCCGTTACGACCTCCTCACGCGTTGCGGCGCACATCTATATACGAGCGAACTTTTAAAAACAATTACCGTCTAGTAATGTTGGCTCCTCATTCTATATAGCACGTTTCGAAAAACCGCATTATCTGTTCGACCAATCAATATTTATAACCACAAAACGTTTATCGCACATCTCAGCACACGTCCGTTCTTCTAACTCACCCCTTCCATTTCCCCCCCGGCAGCGCAGTCCTGCCGCCGGGTCCCCACAAGGAGGCGGTTCGCTGCAATCAGCACTTCGACAGGCAGCGTAAGTTCTACGTGCAGAGTCCCAACTACCCGTCGCACTACCTGGACAACCAAGACTGCCGGTACGGGATCACCAAGGTCGGAGAGGACGTATGCCACCTGGAGCTCGTATTCGCCTCCTTCGACATCGAGTCATCGCCGTGATGCCAGTACGACTACCTCGAGTTCGGCGGACAACGACACTGCGGATCGCTGCCTGCAGACCATTCCTGTGAGTCCGCTAGCATGCACCTATGATTTTGCCAATTCGGCGTAACGCGTCAAAAACCCGGCGGTGCGGGTTGCCAGAGAGAAAGTGGTTGCTAAGATAGTCAATGGTTTCTCCAGACCGTATACGTACTATAGTCATCATATGACATTGGTGACACTTAAACTGTTCGAAGTAATGCGGCGACACGCTATAGCTCTGGTACGAGATGCAGCTCACGGAATGCGTTAGCGCGAATGCCCTACGTGCTGTCACAGTTCATCCCAAACTGCCACCCTCATCTTAAACTAGTGCATGGCGACATTATTTATGTGCTTGCGCACTGAATAACCACTGACTGACGTTGTTGTTTCTCATACCCCGGTGCTACAATGAAAACGACGGCAAGTTCAGTTAAGCTTTATCACCCCTGTCTAGAGCGCCAGATCGGCGCTTTGAATGGTAGTAGATACGTTGCCTGACTCATTGGTCCAAAGTGCAGCCTTCAGTGCATCGCGTATTTGTGTGACTGTCCCTACAAACAAAGGCTATCTCATGGGACTGGAAGCTAAGCCGAAGCGTTGCTTCCTACCGTCTAAAAGGACGTCACCCCATCAGTGCAGCGTCTACCAATCATTAGGCAGAAATTAGTAGACTACAGGTTGTTGGCGGCAGATCTTGCCTTGTCAGAATAGCTGGCAGTTGCTTTGACTTTGACGCGAGCCCATGAAACCTAACAGCTGTAGCAAAGGGCCACATCAAGCAAAAGAACTACACAATTCCAAGGAAACGAAGCGAGTGGATTAGCTGAGATCATTTTTAATTGCAATCACTTCACCGTGCACCAGAAAGATGCACTGCACCACACCACTCTTCAGCGTCTTCCAGGTCACTGCGATGTTATAGGTGACGAGTACGTTGAAGATCCTACTCATTCGCCTCTTGAAGAGTGTACACAGGAATGGATACCGTTTTCTAGGTCAGATGGCGCTAGAAAATTTTGCGTTGCTTCCGCGAGGCATCACTTTCTTCGGCGTGCGACTCCCCAAGTTTTCCAGACAACCGACTTCATCACCTGGACTATTCGCTCTGCCTTCGCATGTTATCTGGACTCTTCCAACAGGTAGCTTCCTGATTTGTCGGCTATGACTCATAGGGGCCTTTCAAAGCCTGTTGCCTTTCGCATTGGAGTGGCCTAAAACGCTACCTGCAATTGCCTGTGGTCGCGAGGAAACTCTTGAACGTGTTCTGCGTAATTGTCTTCAACACTTTGCATACAGACGATCGATCGACTGCGCTAGCTCGCGTTCATCACAGACCATTGTCATAGCAAACAAATTTGCAAGACTGACCTCTAAGCCACCGCAGCAGAAGGCCAAGGAAGGCCCTCCTACAATTCTTAAGGACAGCCAACTTGCATAAAGGCTTTAGCCTTAGTCGGTGCTCATTGCCGTGCATCTGATCGTGTGTTGGGATCGTGAACGTGTGCTAACTCCTTCTCCGTTTTCTTCTTTCTATCTCCCCCGTTCTCGAGCAAATTGGGTTTTCTATTCTGGTTAGCCACCCTGCCTTTCCCCTTTCCTTGGTCTCCATGTATGTCTCACCACTAGTACAAACGCTTTGTATACGCCATCTTTCTCACGACTCTCTTGGTAGACGTGATCCCGTTCCTGGGAAGTGACATGGTGCTGCACTCCCACTCGAACGTAGCCACCACGAGACGTGGTTTCTCAGTGCGGGCCCGTCAGATCAAGTGTGCGTTGGGCACATCGCCGGTGCCCCCGCCTCCATCGCAGCTACCGGGGCCGCCCGGGTCCTCGCACCCGGACTATGGCGCTGGGGACTGCAAGTCGCAGGGCGTCGTCGTGACCACCACGACGCCTGTGGGTATCAGGACGCCGTATGGACCTGGTTCCGTCAGCAGCGCAACAGGGGAGCCGTACATCACGCGTCGCTCGTGCGACGTCTACATGGACAAGGTATGGGGGTTCCTTGTATATCTTCTGTTGCTGCTTTCAGCATGTTAGGACCCAGTTGCAGCTCGAAAGAT
The DNA here is from genome assembly GCF_013339745.2 of Dermacentor silvarum. Lineage (NCBI taxonomy): Eukaryota > Metazoa > Arthropoda > Arachnida > Ixodida > Ixodidae > Dermacentor > Dermacentor silvarum. The sequence continues at coordinate 374,474,079 of NC_051154.1, read as the reverse complement.
TGTCAGCGTAGGAGCATCCTTAACGACATGTTCGTCGAACAGGCAACACGCATAATCTTGCTGTGGGTCCTATTGGATGCTGTACAGCGTTGCAATGCAGTACCTACCGTCTCACTACATGGCATAGCAGGCAATGTGCGCACTGACTACGCTGCTGGTTCTGCAAAGAGAAATTCCTCGCAGTAAATCCCAATAACTTTATCTTGGAGTGACGATTAAGTTTTGGTGTATTCTTTTACGTGGCGCTCACAGCGTGCTATATAGACCGACCCGGAACAGCATTACACACCTATTCGCACTTACGATCCAATGTACGATTTCTCCGTGCCGTGTGACATTGACAGACGTGATCGCGTAACCTGCACTGTAATCGTTTTCACGCTGCTAACACAAAATACTACTTACTTAAAATTATGTGGATAGTGTCGCCACTGTTCTCTCCGTGCACTGTATCGGAGGACATAGCCCACTTACATTGCTCTTGGACCCTTTTCACAGTCAAAATGTCCGCACTGAATATAGTACATCGATCACGCGCCTTGAGCTACGACGCGTACTTGAGCCATGCACTAGCGCTGCCTGTGCATCTCACGCTAAGACGGTACTTGTAGGCTCTCTGGTAGACGTTGCGTGGTCTCGACGAGAAATTTCAATTTTGTATGTTGTGGTGTGTTTTGTGCGTGTTATGTGTCTACCATTCTTGTTTTTTAAAGTACTTCAACAAATTTATCCGCCCGCCTCTATCTGCAACAAACCTAACTCCACTATGCCTAGCTAACAGCACCTGCAACTTATAACATAATTTTCCCCCCAGAAGGAAACAGAGGCAGCAGGGTACTACGGGGCATACCATCCAGTTGACGGCTTCTAACTTTCGACCTTAATCCATTCGGCGTTTGCGCTTTCATTGAAAGTTCCACTCAATTGTCAGAAGACAAGCCGAATAGCGCTTTTAAGACCAGTTTTAACACCAAGAATGCCCGCTAAATTAGAGGGTATAGACACTGTACACGATTTATTTTCGTGAGAGCCCAATATTCGTAATTTTTGTTGGCGGTCCACACTTAGTGAAACAATTCCTTGCGAATAATTCACAGGTCAGGGTCAGCGGACAAAATCAGAAGGCTTTTGCAATTGAACCTGTGAACTCCCGTTATGACCTTTTCGGAAGAGTACATCTCTAGCGCAAGACCGTAGGCGCGTAGCCACCAACTAGGCGTGCGTTCCGTGACTTTGGGCACGTTTTACATTTATACACTCAAGCTACAGTTTCAAACTTTCTGAGCCCTTTTGAGGCGCGCTGTTGGATGGAATTGAAAGGCGAATCCGAATAGTATGCATAGCCTCTTTTGAATTCTACGCAGCACTCTCTGCGTAAAATTTCACTTTTCATTAAGCCCCCATTGTTCAGCACTTTGTAAGTGTCCATAAAAAAGTCGCAGTTGCGCCTGAAAGGCGAAACATCGATTGCGATAGGAAATTAGTAGACAGCTATACGAAGTAAGGATAGTAGTTTTATCGGCCGTATCAAGTTGTAAATATTCGCTTACTATCCAAATAAACAAGCGCGGTGTCACGTGCCCACAAGTCAAATTGAACACATCTCGCTCCATGAGCGCGGGAGCTTGTCCAAACGCTGCAGTGAGAAAGCGCGCCAGCAGCTGCGAGCAAATGGACCTTCGCGCTGGCTCTCGCTTCAACGCGAACTAAACGTCGAAAGCGCAGCGCATACGAAGCTGCCGGCACCCGGCGAATGCACTTTGGCACATCGCAGATCGCTTTGAAGATGAGGCTCCCTAGGGCGCACACTTCGGCTGCGTCGCAGATCGCTATCAAGATACGGTGATCGCGCGGCCGCTCCGTCATCAGCAGCCTCGCAAGCATAACGCACCCCCCCCCCCTCCAGTCTCCTCCTCCCTGTGCCTCGCGCGTGAACGAAGACCGTGCACTTCCGGCCGCCTTCCTCTCAGGCGTGCGCGAGATCAAGCTTCGTTTGCCGCTCACACTCGCACGCTTTCACTCGCACACACAACGTACGGCGCGCGGCGACGATTTTATCGCCGTTGGACTTTATACGGAACATCACGGTGACGACGACGGCGACGAAAAAAATGTGCTTGGAGTGTCTATATAATTGCTATCGCAATAACAAAAAGAAAGTGCGACTGCGAGAACCTGTACGCAACACTCCACGTTTGACGTGTGGCTAGACGAACTGTTTCCCCGCCGAACATACGTCTACAATGTGGTCAGCTTTACACGAAATACGTTATTTGAGTGCCTCTGTCATGATCGCCACCGCTCGAGGTGCATGGTTGGTCATGCCAAGAATCTCTGATGCTGCGAGTAGAGAAATACGCAGAAGCATGATTTCATATAGCAGCAGATTCACCCGCGTATTCGGCGATCTGTCAATTCTTGTAATCAAAGTCCCCCACCACGAACGATACCATGAAGGCCAGAGAAGGTCACGGTCGTTGTGGGGAGGCCGCGTTTGCGGGGGTATGAGCCATTGCTTAAAGGGGTTTGAACCATTCATTGTCTTACGTAGCGGACACGTTTTTTAAGCAATTTAAATTCAAAAAATCGCAATGGCAATGGCGGACGAATACTGCTAACCACGCCGTCCACCAAACTCAAGACATCCAACGCAAGCGACAACGGCGGACTGCGGGTATACCGTCAGTGACACTGTTCTCTCCGTCGCAGCCGAACGTGTGTGTCACCTCATAATTGAGAAATACTTTAATGAGCCCTCGGGATTAACCCAGTGATAAACACCGGGGCCTCACGTTTCAGCTTCGCTGGTTAACCATCTTCACGGAGTGGAAGGGCCGGCGATTTTTTTCTCATCCACATTCATAGGCGCAGACTACGGGGGGGGGGGGGGGGGGGGGAGGGGTCCGAGCCCGCTTCGAAGTTTTCCGGGGGGTGGGCAGAACCCCCCCTCAGCTCATAAGCTACCCCCCGCCCTCATAAAGTGTCATTGCCAGAGTTCTGTTACCCACATCATTTTCGGTTTCTTTTGAGATGCCTTTACCTTAGCACTTAAAATTTAACCGCGACAGCGTTAACGGCCCAGTGTCGCAAAAAATCCGGTGTTGGCCTCCGGCGTGGGGTGCCGACCGCCTTGTGAGCGAAAAATTATTGCGAACCACGTATACCGAACCATGCAGGCCCTCCGCGTGGCGCAGAGGCGTTAGTGGACTAATTGAATTTCTCAAAGTAAAATGCGTCAGAAAAATCGTAAAGTACAACTTAACCACAACCTACAGACATGCTCGCGTCGTATTTAAATTTGAATATACGAGAAAACGTAATTCTGTTATGCGGAAACTAAAACACAATCCCCTTCCCAGCGTTTCTACCATTCATAGAGCTGCGCGCCCCATCTGTTCCATGCAAAAACATAACCCAGATGGCGCTCACCTCTGCGCATCCGCGGCAGCGGCGCGCGGAGGCGAAGGTGGATGAAAAAAAAGAAAGCTGCTAACCTTCTATGACAAAAGTTGCTCGTACCTTGTCTTTTATTCTTTACAAAGATATTCCTCGGAATTTCGAGAATGACAGCTCACAAACAAATGTACCGAAACAAAACACCGACCGCGCATGCTTTTTCTGTCGAATCTTCGCAGGCTGCAATAGTAAAAGTGCAAAACACAAACAGTAGATCGGTCCCCGTAAGAGACCGCATTTCTACCAGACAGCTCACCTTCGGGCATAGCGTTCGCCGCGAACGTTTCCCGGTGAACATTGCAGTCACATAAGCTGCAGTTGCCGGTAAGCGTGAGAAGCAGTCAAGGATCTTTGAATGCCATCGCGTTCCATTCTTAAAGGCAAAGCTAAAGTGTGAGTGAGTGAAATAACTTTACTGAGGTCCAGAGAAGACGCAGGGGACACCCCGCGCCACTCGGCTAGTCCCACGTAGGGACCGGCAAGCCGAGCTTGACGGCCCGATCGCGGGCACTCTGGGCGGCCAGGGTTTGGTCGTTGAGTTCGGGGCTGCCCAAAAGCGCAGCCCACCTATCCTCGCTGAAGGCGAAGCCGATGGCTTCACACTCCCACAACACATGATTAAATGTTGCCGTTAGTCCACAAGCAGGGCAGTCCGCACTGGGATACCTTTCAGGGTATATAGCGTGAAGAACCGCAAGGTTAGGATACGCACGAGCTTGTAAAAGTCGAAGGGTCACCGCCCGCGCCCTGCATAAGGCAGGGTGCAGGAGGGGAAATACCTGGCTTGACAGATAATAGTGCTTAGTGATCTCATTATACGTCATCAATGGTTCCCCGCGGGGTAGGG